>NW_017672982.1:0-80009 GCF_001879085.1 Nicotiana attenuata
GTATCGTTTTACTACTGTTTTTTGGAGTTTTGGAGGAGGAAGGATGTGGAAAAATACCATATAGATGTAGGGTTGTGGGCTGGTAGTTCTTCGTAAAATTTCCGGGTCGTTTGACACGACTACGGTGGCCGTCGTATGTATGAAGTGATTAGGTTGTGCGTGGACTGTTTTGGGAGGCTCAATATGATTATTATTGATGTTGTTTGGGCTGTTTGGTGATTGTTTGGAATTGTGTGAAGTCATATATATAGGGGAGGTGCTGTCCGTTTCATCGTAAAATAGGTTGTGGTCGATACATAATAGTTATGACGCTTGAATGATAACTACAGTATCGTTTCTCTTATTGTAGACTAAGGAGTCGTGAAAATTTCATAGCTTGAGATTGGGGCAGTATATACAAGGTATGTTAAGGCTCTTCCTTCATTCTTTTGGCATGATCTAAAGTGAAACGAATATAAACGATACGCTATTTCATAATGAATCTACTCCTAGCAACTAAGGTTGTCCATGTTATTCTTTCCTTACAAAGCTATTCCAAGAAAGTATATACGCTCCTTGAGTCCTAGTGAAGTTCATATTGATGGTATGATGTCCATAATATTAATCGATGGTGCAATGACCTTATGTCACTCCAAAAGGTTTAGAATGTGACTCCATGAGTCCAGCATGCATTATATATGTATCTACTTTACTCTACCGAGCCGCGCTATAGTCGGCCGGGTATGGCACCTACTGTGCAACCACTGATCAGTTGGGTTTACCGAGCTCCACGTGGCCGGGTACGATTCTACCGAGCCTTATGATGGTAGGGTACGTTTTTACCGAGTCCTCTTTGAGGCCGGGTATAATATGATGATGATGATGCCCATAGAGGCGTATGTTTTTAGAAGCTTGTGTATATATATGTATTATGTTTTTAAATGCTTATGTATATATATGTATTATGCATTTCATGTCAGTAGCCCCCAGAGGCACTCAGATGTTACAGGTTGTATCTCCTCTATCTCTCTTTACGTTACTGGTCTTGTTTATGCTTTCCTGCCTTACATACTCGGTACTTTATTCGTACTGACGTCCCTTTTGCATGGGGACGCTGCGTTTCATGCCCGCAGGTCCCGATAGACAGGTTGACATTCCTCCTAGTAGGTTATCAGCTCAGCGAAGGTGTTGGTGTACTCCACTTGCTCCGGAGTTGCCTATTTGGTCAGTATGCTTTTGATATGTATTGATTGGTATGGCGGGGCCCTGTCCCGACCTTTATGATTTTATGTACTCTTAGAGGCTTGTAGACAGATGTCAGGTGTATGGATACTTGTATGGCCTTGTCGGCCTATGTCTTGAGTTTACAAATGGTCATGTCGGCCTTATAGGCCCGTATGTCACATGTATAAGTTTGTATATCATGTTCGGTCATCATATGTTGAGTATTCCCTTATGTTTTATTATTGTTTTCTCATGACATGTTTTCTATCTCATTTACCCTTGATAGTATGATAAGAAAGATATGTTACGTTGGTACTCGGTTGAGTAAGGCACCGGATGCCCGTCGCGGCCCTTCGGTTTGGGTCGTGACATGTAGGCAGCTCGGAAGCCGAGGTGCGTTCTGAATCTTCCAAAACCGTTTCGCTCAGTCAAAATTAGCCATCATTTCTTTACCCGAAAACTCTTTCATCCTTCCCGGGCAAAGAGAGGCAGATGTTGACACCCAATTTTTTCCTATATATTTTCAATATGCAAAATACTTTCAAAATAGCGTATATATACATATATAAGCATGTCCAAGCGTTTTGTTATTTTTCCATAATTTTTAAGATTTTAAATTGATCTATTTCCCTTTTATTTCATCCATAAAATCCCAATAATTATGTCAAAAATTATTATTTGGGTAATTCATCTATTGGATTTTCATATTTATGCCAAAATATGGCTAAAATAATTTTTTACAAATTCATTTAGCATTTTTAAAGCTAAATTGCACACAATTGCAATATTAGCCATTTTTAAGGTTTAATTGTGTCTTATATTCATAAAATTGAGTCTGATATTTTTAAATTGTTAACTATGTATCATAAAGCATTTTAGTATTTTCAATTTATTCTCAGAAGCCATTTACTATTTTGTATAAATTAAAAGGGGAAAAGTGGCTATTTAAATTTTAGCCTAAATTGGCTTTCAATTTAACCCCAAATCAAACCCAATTCCCCAGCCCATTTCTAATTTAACCCGACCCCTAAACCCTTTAAAACCAACCCGAACACGGATTCCCCACCTACCCTTTTAATCTAGGTCGTTGATCATTCAGATCAACGGCCACCATCGCCCCTTACTTCAATTTGTCCCAAACGACCCCAAAACCCTACCATTTGTTACAATCCGCCGCCTTAGAATTCCCCTTCCTCTCAAACTCTCTCTGCAACACCGCCTAAACCCTAGCAGCCGCCAATCAAATCTACCATAATTCCCTTCAATCCCCACCTAATCCATGGACTCCTATGGTGATTGGAAGCCTGTACTCATCTCCTATGTCTACTGGTTACCTATTTTTGTGGTTCCATGGACAGATCTCGAAGGGATCTGGTCCAATCCCTGCTCAACTTCGATCTCTGGTCTTTTTTCTGGCCATCCATGGTTGTTCAAGTCAGATCCTTGACTTTTCCGGCTATATCGGTAACTTTTCAAAGTCTTTCTCACTTTCTCTGGTTCTTTGAAACCCTAGATTTAAGAGCTTTTCGATTTTCTTTAAGATCTGTCTTAGATCTGTGCACATTATGAACTTCTTTATGTTTTCCAAAAGGTTTTTCAATTTCCTTTCAAAGTGACTCTTCATTTTCAAATTAGGGTTTCTTAAAGACCTCTTCTCCGATTTTCGGTGTTGTTTTACTATGTTTAAAAGATGTGCTTATGTTTTTCTTCTGTCTGGTTCATCGTGTTGAAACCCTAGGTACTTTTGGGTTTTAACCGCGTTCTAAAGCTGTCTTTTGTTTGTTTGTATGAATGTCTGTTTTGATTGAGTCCTTTGTGTTTGAATCATTTTCTTGCTTGACTTACCTAGTTCTGAGTTCTTACCATTTTTAACTCGGCTATGGGATAGACCATATTTCTTAAAAGGGTTTTCCTCACTTATCACTATGAGTTCTTTATTTGTTTCTGACTTTCTTTACCTGTTAAGACCGATTTCTGCACTTTGGCTCTACGTATGATCCATGACTACTTGACCTTGTTGCCTACTGTGCTTCGAGTAGGTTTCTTTACTACTGAATCCTAACTTACTACCGCTACTGTTGTATGTTTAATTTGCTCCTCTTTGACAATATGTTTGACCCTGCATGTCTAGTATGCCTGTTCATCCCTTGCTATTTATATGTTGAAAAGCAGATTCATGATTCTTTCTTGATTGATCCTGATTTCCTCAATGATACGATTGATTGCAAAGGGTTCCCTTATAAACCCTAATTTTTACTCATTTTGTTTAAATTGATTGATTCCCTTCCTTTCAGTACTGTGATATTTTTACTTTGAATCCTTTCCCCAAAATTAAGCATATTTTGTACTTAGACTTAAATATTTACCTTATACTTTTACTACCCCCCTTATATGGCAAGAATCAATCTGTCCCAAACTGATTTCTTTCCTTTATTTGACTCTGTTAGTATCCGTTCAAGCTGTGATTCCCTGATTAAAAGGAAGTACTTGTGTTAATTGATTCTGATTGGGTTATTTCCATGTTTGAGTTGAAACTTTACTTGTTACCTTATTCTTCACTCGTTTTCAAAACTATAAATACCCTACCCTCTCTTCTTTCAAACAAACGAACAATTGAGTTCAGAACACACACTTACACACTCAAAACTCTATCCTTCTCTATTATTACTTGTGCTACTGCTTTGTCTAGCCGGCTGAAAGCCAAAGCTAGACTGTGGAATCCTGCTTATTTTACCTTTCTGCACCTTGCTTTCTCTACTGGTATGTCCTAGTTAATTTTTCAAGCCTCAACAACAATATGCTTCTTTAATTGTTTCAGTTTTCCTCATTCTTGTTTACTTATTATTGTGGTTTTGCAGTCAAGTTATGTTACTAGCATGCTGTAATATCCCCTCTCCCTCTAGATTAATGCACTCCCTTATGTTTGTCACTTACTATGAACTTGCTATCCTAAGTCCCTATTCCCTCAATGTGATTATGCTCTTTCTGACTAGCCTGTGATCATGCCAGTATCAGCCATTGCTGTGCAGGTCCAACTAGTCCTAAGACCCTTAATGGGGTTATGTGTTCACAGTTAGATGTATGTGTGTCCCAAACCCCTTGACCCCTTTGTATGACTGTGATTCTATGTGTGATCCCATCTTGGGAATTTGAGTTTTATTTACAACTGATTTCAATCACCTCTGTCACTAATTGCTTTTAAAATGGACTGTTAGTACAGCTTCTTTAAATAAATCTCTTTCAACATGTGTTCTGCACTTTCACTATACTCTTAGAATCTAGGTTCTGCCCCTCTTGTGTGAGCCTTGCCTTGGGACCCTTGAGCTCCCTCTGATCTTGGACACATAAGAGATGGCCCTTCCACACTGCACTCATTCTGTTTGGTTATGCAAATCCGGGTGTGAGCAGTGCCCGGGACCCCTTGAGGTCCTTAGGGAACTCTAATACACCCAGATATGAGAAAGGCTTTGGAATAACGCTGGCATTGAAGTGATTAATTACATAACTCAGAGAGGAAGTCAAGATCAGGCTTCCTTTGGTTGTAATTTCTTATTATGCACTTCTTTTGTAATTCAATCATTTGGTCTGTAATAATTTGTAAACATTATGGGGTTGGCTAGTGAAAAGGGATGGGGAATATGCATGTTTTAGCTATTAAAAGGGTAGAAAGCAAGTTACTAGGTTTACATTCCTACTTGCGCAATAGAATCCATGCTTAGGACTCATTTCATGCATTAGAGATCCTGTTCATTAGGATTTACACTTATCATTTTTCAGCATGTCCATTTCACTATCATACCACTTAGCAATTCATGCGTTAAATGTACTAATAACCGGTATTTCTGCAATCATGTTCCTACTGCCATGTACACTTAGAGATCCTGTTTTGGCTAAACAACATTAACGAATATATCATCTCTGCATGCCCTAGTAACTGTAATATTTTTGTATATAGAAATCCTGTTTAGGATTCTGCATATATACATCATGTTGCACCTCTTTTCATTTAGATACCATGTCTTTAGGATCTCACTTATATTCGCTTAAGCACACTTAGGCTAATTACGAATGCATGAAAAGGAATAAAACAATTTCATTTAGTCTTTACAACTAATTGGCCATAATTTCTATGTGCTGAACACCTAGAACAGCATGTTTAGGTAATAACAATAGTCTCCAACTGTCAGTAATCCTGAATAACTACTGAATCTTGTTCACGCCTAGGCAAGCCTTAGGTAATTACTTGAATAAAACTGGAACTGCCTCTGTTTAATTATCAACTGCTACCACCAGTAGACAGGCCTGATTCGGACTTCTTTTCTGAGTTATATAATGAATCTAGTTCTGACTAAAACACCCTACTTTAGGATTTAAAATTCAGACCTTAACTGTGTTTAAGTCATGCTGCTTATATGCATTATTTGCGGAGGTATACATGAGCCTTTTAATTGTTTACATGTTTCCCCTCTAAATGCAGTTCTACTTTTTTTGTATGTCGCCTTAGCATTTTACCTTTAAACCTAAGAGTCAGCTTAGAACCTTCTTCTTATAGGAATAGTAGTCCTAAATTCCTCTGGGACTGATAGGAATGGTACGGGTAATAGCATGCAATAGAGGTCGAGACCAATCCTCGCTTTAATACCTTCACGGGGTGGGAAGGGTAGATATGGATATGATGACCGGTGCGCTAATACCACGTGTAGCCCCTCTTTTGAGGAGTGATTACCGGGTATTGCATTGATGTGATCCATATTACAAACAAACTTAGGACCCCTTTTTCATTCACAAGCATGCTTAGATTATAACTTTTTTCAAAACCTTGCTTTTATTATTTTTCAAACACTTGTGTATTTAAATTTAAAATCCCTTATTATCTGAGCCTTATTTGTTTACTTGCTAATTGCACAAATTCACAAAAAACTATCTGGCCGGGAACCACACTAGTGGATCCTGAGGGGTGTCTAACACCTTCCCCTTGGGATAATTTCAAGCCCTTACCCTATCTCTTGTTATCAAATGTAGTTGTAGTTGAACCCTATAGGTGCCCTAACGCACCTTAAAAATTGTTAGGTGGCGACTCTTCAAGATACCCAATTCCCAAAAGGAAATGAGCCTTTACACCCCATGAATGTCGAAACCCGTACTCCTCTCCGATGGAAGGGGAAGAAAAAAAAAAGGGGGCGCGACAACCGCATGATACCCTTTATGGGGGAAACCTTCAAAAATACCCAATCATCTTCTTTGAACTCCAAATCTCTGCTACGAATGTCCGTATAAGACTTTTGATGACTCTGAGCAGTTTTCAACCTTCCCTTAATAAATTTGACTTTCTCCATGGCCTGATTCACAAGGTCCAGCCTTATCAATTCAGCTTCTCCAACCTCGAACCATCCAGTGGGAGACCTACATCTTCTACCATACAACGCTTCGAATGGTACCATCTGGATACTAGCATGGAAGTTATTGTTATAAGCAAACTCTATGAGTGGCAAATGATTATCCCAACTACCTCTGAAATCAAGAACACAAGCATGCAACATGTCCTTAAGCGTCTGAATAGTCCGCCCCGCTTGCCCGTCGGTCTGAGCGTGAAAAGCCGTACTAAGATTTACCTGCGTACCCAGCCTTGCTGAAATTTCTTCCAAAAGTTGGCCGTGAACTGAGCCCCTCGATCCGAAATGATTGAAACTGGATAAAGGCTGTAGCGAACAACCATCTGGTAAGAGGTTTTTCCAGAAAGCAAAAACCCGAAGGTTAGCCTTGCATTAACTAGGGAAAGAGTGCCTTGCAACCTGACTATTTCTTTGATATACCATTGTGCATATTGTTCCACTGTGTCGGTAGATTTGACTGGCAAGAAGTGCGCTGATTTCGTGAGTCGATCCACGATCACCCAAATTGAGTCAAACTTGCGCGGAGTGCGTGGTAACCCTACCACAAAATCCATGTTGATCATTTCCCATTTCCACATTGGAATTTCTAGGTTTTGAGCCAATCCACCGGGCCTTTGATATTCGTCTTCACTTGCTGACAGTTCGAACATTTTGCCACAAAGTCCACCACATCCCTATTCATGTTGTTCCACCAATAAACTTCCTTGAGATCATGATACATTTTTGTAGAACCTGGGTGCACGGAATACCTGGAAGTGTGAGCTTCTGCCATGATCCTTTCCTGAAGACCGTCAATATCCGGAACACATAGGTCGCCTTGGTACCGTAGGGTAACAACATCCATGCCAAAGGAAAAAACTGTGGTCTAGTGTTTATGAATCCCCTCTTTCATTTGTGCTAACGATGGATTGTTGAATTGCTTCTCTTTCACTTCCGCCACAAGCGATGATTCAACCCTATTCTACACGATCACTGCTCCTTCGCTAGAGTCCGCAAGACGAGCTCCTAAACTAGCCAACTGGTGAACCTCCCTGACCAACGGCCTCTGATACGCCTTCAAATGAGCCAAACTTCCCATAGATTTCCAACTAAGAGCATCCGCCACAACATTGGCCTTCCCTGGGTGATAGAGAATATCAATGTCATAGTCCTTGAGCAACTCGAGCCATCTCCTCTGTCTCAGATTCAACTCCTTTTGTTTGAAAATATATTGAAGGCTCTTGTGGTCCGTAAATATATCCACATGGACCCCATACAAATAATATCGCCAAATCTTTAGTGCAAACACCACTGCCGCAAGCTCTAAGTCATGGTTGGATAGTTCTTTTCATGATTCTTGAGTTTCCTAGAAGCGTAGGCTATAACCTTGCCGTGTTGCATTAGCACACACCCAAGCTTGATCCTTGAAGCATCGCAATACACCACAAATCCCTTTGTACCCTCTGGTAGGTTTAATACCGGTGTTGTAGTCAATTTTGGTTTCAATTCCTGGAAGCTCCTTTCACAAGCACCGGACCACTGGAATTTAACTGCTTTCTGCGTCAATTTAGTCAATGGAGATGCAAGAGTAGAAAATCCCTCCAAAAATCTTTTGTAGTACCCGGCCAAACCCAAGAAACTACGAATCTCTGTTGGAGTGGTAGGTCTAGGCCAATTCTTCACTACTGCAATCTTTTGAGGATCAACCATAATTCCTTCCCTGGAGACGACATGACCCAAGAACGTGACAATTCAACCCAAAACTCACATTTTGAAAATTTTGCATACAATTGGTGCTGTCGAAGGGTCTGCAGAACTGCCCTGAGGTGGTCAGCATGTTCCTCCCGACTTCGGGAATACACAAGAATATCGTCAATGAACACTATCACTAAGGAGTCTAGAAAAAGCTTAAAGACTCGATTCATAAGATCCATGAAAGCTGCAGGGGCATTTGTTAGCCCAAAAGACATCACCAGAAATTCAAAGTGCCCATACCGAGTCCTGAAAGCTATTTTTGGAATATCCTGCTCCCTTATCTTCAATTGATGATATCCGTACCGCAAGTCAATTTTTGAGAAACACTTAGCAACTTGCAATTGATCAAACAAATCATCTATCCTTGGTAGAGGGTATTTATTTTTGATTGTGACTTTGTTAAGTTGCCGGTAGTCAATACACATCTGTAGCGACCCATCCTTCTTCCTTACAAACAAAACCGCTGCGCCCCTTGGTGACACACTCGGCCGGATGAAACCCTTCTCTAGCAAATCCTTCAATTGTTCCTTTAGCTCTTTCAATTCTGCCGGTGCCACTCTGTAAGGTGGAATTGATATAGGCTGCGTGTCTGGCATCACATCCATCCCAAAATTAATCTCCCTGTCTGGTGGATCCCTCGGAGCTCATCTGCAAAGACATCTGGAAATTCATTCACAACTGGCAAGGACTCAAGGCTAGGTGCCTCGGCATCGGTGTCCGTAACCCGGACTAAATGGTAGATACACCCTTTCTTGATCATCCTTGCGGTCTTAAGGTAAGAAATAAACCAACCTTATGGCATTACATTATCTCCCTTCCATTCCACAACGGGCTCATTAGGAAATTCAAGCCTCATAAATCTAGTCCGACAATCAAGTTTGGCAAAACATGAATAAAGCCAATCCATTCCCATTATTACATCAAAATCGACCATCCCCAATTCAATAAGATCGGCCATGGTATCCCTACCACGTACCGTGACAACACAACCCCTATAAACTCGTGCAGTCGTAATAGGCTCACCCACCAGAGTAGATACCGAGAATGGTTCATGAAGCTAGTCTGGTTCTATCCCAAATTCCATAGCAACATAAGGGGTAACATAGGACAAGGTGGAACCGGGGTCAATAAGTGCATACACGTCATGAGATTGGACAGTCAGAATACCTGTAACAACATCTGGAGAAGTCTCTACAGTCTAGCGACCACTCATAGCATAGAACCGGCTGGGTCCTCCCGAACTCTGTGCACCACCCCTAGCTGCACCACGCCCCGCGGGTGCTGGGGTACCTCGAGCTGGAGAGAGGGATGAAGATGTAGCAGCCGCTGGGCTGGCTGGCTGTGCTGTGCCCCTACCCGCTCCCTGGCGGGATACACGACAATGCCTCTGAATATGGCCCCTCATCAATCATCCATAGCATACGGGTAACTCAATGTAGGAAATCCTTGAGTGCATCTTCCCGCACCTGGGGCACGGGGACCTCTGCTACTGCTGGGATCTCTCTCCTGACCGACCCTGCTGGTGGGATCCCCTGTTTCCCTGACTGGGCCTGAAACGACTCCACTACTGCTGCTGGATGGGCCTTGATGGCGGTGCACTGGCTGAAGACTGCGCACAGACTGGGACGGCCCTGATGATCCTCCCCTGAAAGCTGATCTTCCCCCACCTAGTGACTCTCCCAAGTTGCCCGCAGACCGGGCCTTGCTGTTACCCTCTCTTTCTATCCTGCTCTTCAGTTTACGATTTTTTGTGGCCTGAGAAAATGCCACCATCTTCCCATAATTCATATCAGAATTTAAGGCAGCTGTAGAAGCATCATTAATAGTCAAAGGATTAAGGCCCTGAACAAACCGGCGCACCCTGGCCTCCATTGTAGGCAACATGTGGATAGCATACTTGGACAGGCGGGGAAACTCCATGTGGTACTCCCACACACTCTTGATACCTTGCTTTAGATTCTCAAATTCTGGTGCATGGGCTTCCCTTGTCTTAGCGGGCAGGAAATGATCTACAAAGGCGTCGGTAAACTCGCTCCACCTCACCGGAGGGCTCCCCTCCTCACGGGAATCTTCCCACAACTCAAACCATGAATAGGCCACCCCTTTCAGACGGTAGGGAGCCAACTCCACTCCCTCTGTCTTAGTTGCACGCATAACCCTGAGGGTCTTGTGCATCTCATCAATAAAATCCTGGGGGTCTTCCTCGGGATTGGCGCCCGTAAACACTGGAGGGTCTAGCTGAAGAAATCTGTTTACCTTAGAACTGGTGGAATCCCCTTGCTAGCTAGATGAACTGGGTGCACCATTTGACCTCTGGCCCTGAGAGGCCACTAGCTGAGTCAACATCCGAATAGCTCCCTAAGATCCCCATCAGGATTACCAGAACTGGAAGCTGGGGCTGGAGGCGGAACATGAGTATCAATGGGAGGGATAGTAGCAGCCTCAACAGATGTAGGAACTGGTGTAGTGGTCGGGGGAATGTCCTTGCCCCTCGGGTTCTCACCCGCATCATCAATTACGGAGTCGACTGTCGCTTCTGGGGCAGCATTGGCTCCTTGGCCAGTTCTTGCTTTCTTCTTGGGTGCCATGTACTGAAAGTTGAAGGAATGCACTAGTTAGAGGAGGAATAGTTTCACAATTGCCGCACAATCCAGAATATCAAAGAAGGGTGTTATTCCTAAATGCCCAAGTAGCCTCAAACTTATAGATGTGGTCGACTACACACCGATAAGAAGGACTCTACTAGACACGGCTCCGAGACATCCTAGGACACTTTAAAACCTTAGGCTCAGATACCAAATTTTTCACGCCCCAACCTCGGGTGGCGCGACCGGCGCTCAATCCAGTGAACCCAACTGAGCAAGCCTTTTGAACACTTTCTACCCAACTCAATACGATTAAGGAAACCATGTTTTCGTTTACTTAGACAGTAGGAAAGATCGTACATACAGCATTGTTAGTTCATTTCATATTACAACCCTTAAATAATCGTTAAGTTTCCAAAATGTCATACAGATACAGTTTAGAAGAACTAGAGTTTAGGATTACAATACAGTTCATTCACCCATCCAACACCCGTACATAACCCACACAAACGTCTACGGAGCCTCTAAAGATACAAAAGACAGTTATGATAACGCCGACAACAAGGCCCCGACTATACCTCAAGAGTGGAGATCTATAACAAAATACATATTGCATCACCCCTGGAAGAAAGGGGGGCTCACCAAGATTGCTGAGTGGAGGATGCTCCGCTATCTACGATCGGCACTTTCTGCTATGGAGCCACCTGTGAGCATGTGATTTTTGCCCTATATGAATTACTCCTATAAAATCCAAGAAAATAGATTTTTTTCAATTATTTGCCATTTTGTTGGATTTTGTAGGGATTTTATTAATTATTTGCAATTTTGTGCACGTTAAATTTTTATTAAAACCCTCGAAAAATGCAAAAAATATGATGCATTGCATTTAGGTTTTGTTTTCACATTTTTAGGATTAAATAGTTAATCATTTGTTTTATTAAAAAATGAAAATCAAAGAAAAAAAAAGAGACGAATTAAAGAAAAGAAAAAAGAAAACAAAGAAAAAAGAAAATAGGATGAAATATTTGGTCTTGTCTCTTTAAATTGGGCCAATTTTTAAAATTGGCCCAATTAATTTCCAAATGCCCAAATCCGCCCCAGCAAGCCCAATCCGGTCCAGCCCCTATACTAACCCAAACGATGCCGTTTTGAAGCGTTCAATCCCCAGCCTCCATCGTTCCTCATCCAACGGTCTGCAACTGATTATCCAATCTCTTAAAAATTTCGGATGAACTCCCCCCTACCCCAAATCAAACTCATAGAGCCCCCCTTTCGTCTCTCAAAATCGCCGCCGCCCGCCACCCGCCGAAAATCGCCTACGGCGGCGGTCGACCACCAATAACCCCCAAATTTTGACCCTACAATCCTTAGCCTCCCCTCATCACTATCCTGCCATCGATTGTCCCAAAATCCTTGCCAATTTGGTCCAATTTTAAATCTGAGAATATTTAAAACCCTAATCCATCCCTAATCCGATTTCAACGGTTCCTAAGGCTCGATTTAAGGCAAAGTTTACGCCAATCGATTGTTCTTGACAAGAACAATCGATTAACATTAGTTTTGGCTTATTTCAAGACCTGCCGGACTTCGACCAAGCACCTACTGGCCGGCCAAACCTTATCATTCTCGTCGTTCGTTGGCTTGCCTCGTTCGTCGTCACATGGTGTAAGGTTGGGTTGAAATGTAGAGGTAGATAGGCCCAGCCGGTGGATATTCACAACTGGGCCCACCTGAAGCCCAATGTGGGCAGACACTCTTTCAAAATTCCGACAGGGACAAGAGCCCCTTGCGTCCTTCTCTGCTGGGCCAAACATTCAGCCCAAGCGCAAGCCTTTTTTCAAAACTGAACTCTCTTTTAGTTTTAACCCAGAAATGAACGCCCCAGGCCCAAATCCTTTTCCAAAAGATTAATTTAGACTAGCCCTTCTAATTAGGTGTAACTTTCCTCTAAAAAAAGGCAATAAGTGAGGTGTGCCATGCCAAACAAAACCTATAATTCATGGCCCTCATAAGATTAGATCAAGAGCTAACACTTATAGAAAAGGTTTGAGGCATGCCATCTATAAATTAAATCATCCATGGCCCTCACAGATGTTGTAACTTAGCTATTAAAAAATGAATCTTCGTAGTTGCTTTAGGCGCGTTATTTTAAATTATCATGGCTATGGGTACGGCTCCCGTGACGTAGTTGTGATTTGTAATTTCTAAAATCCGGGTGTACATTTCATGTGATCCGACTTCAATTTTCAACAATGTTAAATAAAACGTGTCGCGAACCACGGGTGCATTTCATGTAGCGTGGTTTAAGACGTGTTTTAAATAGCATTGAATTTTTCCTAAAAAGAAAAAGCAGTTTTAAAAAGTTGCAAAAATGCACATAGGTTTAAAACATGTAATTAATCAGATAATAAGCCAATTATTAACAGTTTAAGCGACCATGCTAGAACCACGGAATCCGGAAATGCCTAACACCTTCTCCCGGGTTAACAGAATTTCTTATCTAGAATTTCTGGTTTCGCAGACTTTTAAATAAAGTCGAAATTTCCTTGATTTGGGATTTTAAAATTAACCGATGACTTGGGACACCAAATAAACTATTCCAAGTGGCGACTCAGAAAATAAATAAATAATCCCATTTCGAATAATGTCACTTTAATTGGAAAAACTCCCTTATATACCGCCTTCGGGTGGTAAAAAAGGAGGTGTGATAGCTCTGACCACTCTGCTAGGGATCATGACCCAGAACTTTTGGTTCATGGTTTATGAATTCGAGCTTAGAATGACTGTTATACTTGGCTTTATTTATTATCTTATTTTTATATATTTGAACCTAATGTGCTAAATGCCGCTTTTTACCGCTTTGATATTGTTGAACTGTATATAAATTGTTACGAAACCCTCTCCTCTCTGAGTCTTCTAAATCATCTGGGAAGTGTGCACTTCGTGTAACTTCTTTTCTGTTAGAGTCATATCCCAATTTTAGAACGAGGTTCGGACAAGTTGTAAAGCCGGTGAAGCTTCTGTATTCCCGGTATGCTGCCCCCCCCCCCCCCCCCGGCTCAAGCTGTCTGCTCGAGTAAGCCAGGTCTAGAACAATACACCCAGGTTTTTAAACCTAGTATAACATAGCCTCATGCCGGATCCTTAGTAGGAACGCTCGTTTGCATCATGTGCATTTAACTTTGGGGACTCAAGACAGGGGTTGGGTCCGTCTAGGACAGGTGTACCCGAAATTAAAAAGACCATCATGATGCATTCTACTTGCTACTTGTACATTTATTTGCTTCGGATTGCATGTTTACCGGCTTCTAGAATAAGGGAGAAAAAGTTGGAAAAAATCAAATAGAGGTGTGAGAGAGATAATTACCTGTCCTCAGAAAATCTGGTGTCCAAAATGTACCGAAACTCTGCCGAAATTTTGAAAAAAAAGAAAAAAAAGGGGAAAAAGAATTTTGTTTCAAAAAAAATTTTGGTGTTGTTTTCTATTGCGTCAAAACTGCCCGAACTACGCAATTTTGATTCTCACCGGATGTGGGAACGTAGGCAACCCTCACCGGTCCAACTCCATTTTTGCAAAAAATAACCCAAAAAAATATGAAATGTTGTTGTTTTGTCATAAATAAAATTAGGTAATGTCGTTCTTGTCTAAATAGCCAAAAGGGCGCCGGAAGGCTGCTTTTCCAAGAATAGCCACCTATGGTCCTTTTTCAAATTTTGGCCGATAGCAAACACAACCCTAAAATCTTCTTTCCTAAGGTGCTGGAGGGCCGTATTTGCAAAGGCGTTTTTGTTTTGAAATGCAATTTTAAAAAAAACTGATAATTTTCTCTTGAGTCAAAATAAATCATGGTCTTTTAACCGATCACTCTAAATAAATGTGCAGGATGAGCACTATTGAAAATGAACCCTTCACAGTCCTCGAGGAAATCCCGTTAGAACTCCATATGTGGTGGAATGACTTAGGGAAAGTCAGCGGAGATACTGTCATAAAAGCTTTAGGCGGTCTCGTTGGTCTTTTGAAAATTAAACTGAGGTTGGATATATTTGAGGCTTTAATACCTTTTTGGGACCCGGCGCATAATGTGTTCCATTTTTTTGATTTTGAGCTAACCCCTATGCTTGAGGAAATAGCGGGCTATGCCGGTCTTAGTGGGAATCTCAGAAGTCGGTACCCAATGGCACCAAGAGCGGTGACTCCTCATAAGTTTCTGGACCTTCTGAGTATCAATCGGGAAGTTAAAGATGGAAATCTAGCCGAGGGATTTTGCACATTCTATTTTTTGTACCGACATTACGGGGATCCCCACGGTTTCGAGGCTCCAGATACAGGTCTAACTCATTCAGGGAACAAAGATAAATGGGAAGCACGTCGGGGACTGGCTTTCATAGTGGCATTTCAGGGTATCTTAATCTGCCCAAGAAAAGATGGAAATATAGAGTTGGGGCTCGTGGGAATGGCCGACGTCCTGACTAAAAAGGCTAATGGCACCATTGTTCCGATGATCCTAGCGGAGATTTATCGGGCTCTAACTGTTTGCCGAGAAGGGGGAAAATTTTCTGAGGGCTGCAACATGCTTCTACAACATTGGATGGAAGAACACCTTTGCCATCATCCGGAGTACATGAACTATGGTATGACCGGTCTTAACTGCATTGAAGAGCATGAAAACCGGGTGATGGGTCATGAGTTTCCGGAAGGTATGGAGGCATGGTTCGCACATTTGAGCTCCCTGACTTCAAGCAAAATTGAATGGACATTCGGTTGGCTCCCGGTCAGTGAAGTCATTTACATATCGGCCGAGTTGTATTTTCTTCAATTAATGGGTCTCCGGAGCATTCAGCCATATGCCCCACACAGGGTGCTGAGCCAGCTAGGCAGGTACCAAACTATCCCACATGATAAAGATCTGAGTCGACAGGTCATCTATCACACCTCCTTTTTCACTACACCCCCGGAAGGGAGTATAGTAAAGGGAGTTTTTTCCAACTTAAAGTGACAATCGAAACGGGATTATATTATTAAAAGATTCAGAGTCGCCACTTGGGAGATTTATGGTGTCCCAAGTCACCGGTTTAAATCCCGAATCGAGGAAAAGATTGACTCTGTTTTACAGTCCGCGAACCAGAAATCCGGGTAAGGAATTCTGTTAATCCGGGAGAAGATGTTAGGCATTCCCGAGTTCCGTGGTTCTAGCACGGTCGCTCTAACTGTTATAATTGGCCTATTATCTGATTTTAGTACATGTTTTAACCTATGGTGCAATTTTAAACCTTTAACCGCTTTTATTTATTTTTAAAGAAAATTGCAACGTCATTTAAAATATGTCTTGAACTACGTTACATAAATGCACCCACAGTCCACAACACATTTTATATAACATTGTTGAGATTTGGATTTGGGTCACATAAATGTGCACCCGAGTTTAGGAAGGTAAATTATTAAAATAACGCGCCTAAAGCGACTACGCGTTTGCAACTTTGTGAGGGCCATGGAAGTTCGATTAAATGGCACGCCTCGATTTTTAAGGATTAAAATTATTTAAGTGAGGGCCAAGATTGGTGATCAGCCGAGAATATTCCAGCAATCATGTCACTTTGATAATCTCCAAATTTTGCATATACAACCTTGTAATCATCAGCCACTAAAACATGAGCTAAACCAAATAGTGCACCCTTATACCACGGTAGCAGCTTATCATTAGGCTAAGGTAACAATTTGTATTCTTGAATTGCAGGATTCCATAAGATCATATTAAACTCAGTTTTCATAAACACCAAACCATTCAACATAATTCAACAACAGAGTATCGTTAACTTCAACATAATTCAACATAATTCAACAACAACATAACGAAACGTGAGTTTACTAAGTTAATTCAACATAAACGATAAAACAATTCAAGAATAATTATACTAACAACAGAAAAGCTAAAAATCACTTTAACTTCAAACCAAGCCCATATTTATTAATTGTCACTAATTGACAGAAATTCCAACCATGTAAAGCAAAACCAAATAAAAGTATACCATGGTCTTAGATGCGTATCTAGTTTCCAACAAACCAAAGAAAAATCAAAAGAGCAACTGAACGGGACCGGAACTTTCAGCGGCACCGGAAAATCGAACAAATGGCTCGGACGGAACCTCCCCGCTGCGCGTACTCTAACATGGGTGTGACTGACACTGCAAAGAGCAACGGAACAACAACATACAGAGGCTAGACTGATCGCCGGATTTAACCAAACACTCGGCTAGATCTGAAACTCGTCACAAATGGAGAAAGGAGAGCATGGCAGTAGAGTTGGTTTCTGGCGACCTTGATGGTGAGAAGAAGAAGACACAGCGACGGGAGTTTGGTTGCTGGGTGTGTTGAAAGGGAAAAGGGGTGTGTGTTTTCTGGTGTTACATCGACTAAGAAGATCAGTCTATGGTGGGGAGAGGGGTTCGAAGAAGAAAAGCTTCAGGGGGGGGGGGGGGGGGGTCCTTGATGAAAGCTGCGCAGCTTTTTGTTTGCAGAATCTTAGGCGTTATTTCCTTGTCCTCCTTTCTGTATTTTAGCTCCTTAGGTCTTATAGGTGTAGAGTCTAGGTTTACATTTGGTGTATTTGCCAATTAGTCCCTAGGTATTCGTGTTAAGCCCTTATGGTCTTTTTATTTATTTTTTGTTCCAAAGAAGAGTCTAGAAGGGTCCCTAGGCTTAATGGACTAATCCGAATTGGGCCAAGAATTGGGCTCTAAAACTCTTAAAATTGTGATCCAACACCTTAATTGACTCCTTTTAAAATAAGATAAAAATACTGCACAATGCAAAAACTAACATGAAACTATTATATATTTTTTGTATTTTTAAATTTTATGAAAGTAGATAAACTAAAAGTAACTAAAAGAAGAAATATTTTTGTAATTTTTTTTTCATAAAATAAAGTAAAATAGTCAAAACTAATTGAAATATCGATATTAGGCCTAAACTAACTATTTTACGCTAAAATTGGTGAAATCTCGGGGAGGGTCAAAAATCACATGTCTACAGCTGCCCCTCTTTGACTGGAAACCCGAAGAGTTTTCAGACAAAGAAAGACTAGACAGGTTTTTTGACCCGACCCTTATTTAGGGAGATCAAAAACTAGGAGAATGTGACCGAGCCCTAGTATCTGAGCTGCCTACATATCATTGGTTATAAAGGAATCAGGCCACGTGTAGTTCAGAAGTGAATGAGGTAATGGAGTACCGAGGTTGAGAGCCGAGCGAGGTGCCGTCGAGGTTCCGGTCCGTGGTCCCGTTTTTACATCAAAATCAAAAATGAAAAAGACTAACTAAGCCTATCAGCTACGAGTTATAAGATTCCTATCTATGAATCTTCTGGAGCTTGATCTTGAGTCTCAGTTGGTTCTTCATGCGAACCCTGATCTGAATCTTGATGCTTGTTAGCCGCAGGTGTTGGTTCAATCTTCTTCAGCTTTTCAAACCAAGACGGGACATGTAGAGCTTGTGACCTCAGCCCTGTCTTGAGCAGCTCACATCTTTCATTAACTTCTGCATTTGGATTCACTTCTTGTCTTTCTTTTTATTTTTTTTCTTTCTTTTTATTCTGGATTGTGACAAACTTCTGTTGATCATCTCGGACTGCTGACTCGCATTCTTGACACGAGCTTCTTTTGTTGTTGACCTGAATTGCATTCTGAATTGAATTCCCTTTTTTCCAGGTGGGTGCCTGATTGCTGAACTTGAACCGTCTTCTCTTGTTACTTGACACTGTTTTCCCTTGCACCTTAAACCATTTTCCCTTGAAACTTGAACTGTCTTCCTTCAAAACTACTTTCCTTTGAAACTTGAGTTGTCTTCCCTCGAAACTACTTTACCTTGAAACTTGAGTTGTCTTTCTTCGAAACTGCTTTCCCTTGAAACTTGAGTTGTCTTCCTTCGAAACTACTTTCCCCTGAAACTTGAGTTGTCTTCCCTTGTTCTCCAGGTGGGCGCCTGATTACCACAAAACAGACAAAACAAAAGAAATTTTTCTGCCCCAGTTTGCACTAGGAAGATTTGTGAGTTGTTAGCAATATTGTAAACCACTTATACTATTGATGCAATGATGAGAGTAAACTAAAGACTAGACTAGGATGTGCATCTCCTAAAAGTGATTGAGCTTGCGGAAAACTATAAACTAAGCTTGACTGAAGTAAAGACTGATCCTATTCTCCATGCGGGGCCCCTGATTTCACTAAAACTAAACATTGATAATCTTAAGAAAACTAAAAAATGACTCCTCTTTTTTTCAAATTCAGACTTCCCTTCTTTCTTTCTTTTTTTAAAAAAAAATCATTATCCTAGGAGAAAATTCATCGGACTAGGTTTTCTATCTTAGGAGAAAAATTCATCAGATAATGATTTTGGTCCTAGGAGAAAGTTCATCAAACTAGGTCACTATTTCTTGTTATGTTAGGAGAAAGATTCATCAGACTAAGATTTTTATCCTAGGAGAAAATTCATCAGACTAGGTTTTCTATCTTAGGAGAAAGACTCATCAGACTAAGATTTTGATCCTAGGAGAAAATTCATCAGACTAGGTCTTCTATCTTAGGAGAAAGATTCATCAGACTAAGATGTTTATCCTAGGAGAAAATTCATCAGACTAGGTCTCTCTTTTTTCGTGTCTTAGGAGAAAGATTCATCAGACTAAGATTTCTATCCTAGGAGAAAGATCATCAGACTAGGTTTTCTATTTTTTGTTATCTTAGGAGAAAGATTCATCAGACTAAGATTTTTATCCTAGGAGAAAATTCATCAGACTAGGTCTTCTATCTTAGGAGAAAGATTCATTAGACTAAGATGTTTATCCTAGGAGAAAATTCATCAGACTAGGTCTCTCTTTTTTTCGTGTCTTAGGAGAAAAATTCATCATACTAAGATTTCTATCCTAGGAGAAAGTTCATCAGACTAGGTTTTCTATCTTAGGAGAAAGATTCATCAGACTAAGATGTTTATCCTAGGAGAAAATTCATCAGACTAGGTCTTCTATCTTAGGAGAAAAATTCATCAGACTAAGATTTTTATTGGGAGGAAAATCCATCAGACTAGGACTTTTTATCCTAGGAGGAAAAAAATGTGAAGGTCAATGTCAAGATTTTATGCACAATAGAAAAACAAATAAAGGCAAAAATTTGAGAAACATCCCTTTGTCGGCTCCTCTCTTCTTTTCTTTTTCTCTTTTTTTTTGTTTTTGTTTTTTTTTCTTTTTTTCTCTTTTTCTTCCTTTTTTTTTTGAACCACTTTCCTTGCACTGCTTTGTTCCTGTTTCATACAAAGAATTTGTTAGTTTTAAAAATGGTGGTCGGTTTGTGGCCTTGAGTCTTGGGCAGCTTGGCTTCTGTTCAATCAGCTTGAGTCAGTCTCAGGAGACTTTTGCTCTACGTCAACCCTATTGTTTCACACCCATTACCATTTGTTTTTGTGGCTCAATCAGCCTTATCCCAACTAGAGATCTTTTCTTAGGTGACCTTTTCTGATATCTCGAATGGCTTCCCGCTTTTTGAGCAATTTTTCTGTCAGAGAGAACCACCATTTATCTTTGTTTGTGCCAAGTAGGCTGACATGAGTCTTTTTGGGGGGGGGGGGGGGAGCCTTTGCATGAATCCTCAAGGCATGTTGACAGTAACAACTAAGTGCTGGCCAAATTTACTTTATGCAACTGAAAAGCTGGTAGCAAATTTTGAAATCTTTTCTTGCTTATTTTGACAAGACTGACTCAGAGTGAAGGACAGAATGATGCAAAGAAACAAGTATTAACAAGAAATGCCCCTGTCGGAAAGACAGAAGGAAGAGTTTTTTTTCTCAATAACTAGCCTTAATGATCATGACATGCATTTTGGACTCAACGGCCTGATCTATCAAACTAATCCAATCTTGCCCTTTACCATTCTTATGACCTTTGAGGTCGGGCTTGTGTGTGCCAATTCTTTGCATCAACTTCATGTCTCACTTTTGACTAGTGGTGCCTCGAGGGATGTTCGCCAACAAGCCTCTCTATTTATTCATCTCTACTCACCGTCGCCTTACTGTGCCCGTGAGGGTTTTCACTAGTAAGACTCTCTCATTTTTCTTTTTCTTTTTCTTTTTCTTTTACTTTCTTGTGTGAGCAACTTGACAGTGTTCTATGTCGCGTGACAACTATTGCTCATTGCATGCCTCCCTTGGCATTCTAGAAGGTTGATCAGGAGGTCTTTATTTGGAAGGTTTTTGGACAGGGTTGGAAAGAAGGTTCGGCTTGAAGGCTCAAAGTAGACTCAAAATTAGGGGTTGTAGACTTACAACTCTTGGAATCGACTCTTTCAAAAGTGAAATAAAATCTATGCCCCAGTTTCAGATACTAGGGATTTTTTTTTTGGAATTTTTCTTGAATTCTTATTTGGTTGGACCGTGAGGCTGCCTACGTATCCTTTTTTTTTAAAAGGAATCAGGTCTAACGTAGTTCAATAATCTGACCTAACTAATTTTTTTTTTCATCTTCTTTCTGCTTCTCTTTTTTCTTTTTTTTCTTTTTTTTTTCTTTTTTGCTTGCCCCAGCTTCTATCTTCTAGGGGCATGAACCTTTGACAATTCTTTTCTTCTTCTTTTTTTTTTTCACTTGAAAATTGCCCCAGTTTGTACTCTTGGCGCATGAACTTTTTTTCTTTTTCTTTTTTTCCCTTTTTTTTGACTCTTGACTCTAAACTTGATTCTAAAAGAGGGTGGTCAAAGAAAATAACACAGGCTCAAAGGGGTGACAAAGGGTATAACGTGTTTGGGTAGCAGAAAAAGGGCCTCCCAGCCTCGAGAAAGCGCCAAACCTAGTATCTTTTCGCGATCACATCATTGACGAACATGTTTATCTTCTTGGTGTGTCGTGGTCGAAAGACACTTTCCATCCATTAATGTCAAACTTTCGACCAAATTTCAATTGATTCAATACCCTCAATCCCGATCTTCACAATGATTCGAAGGTGACTTTTACTCGACCTTAATTCCCAAGTATTCCAACTCTTTATTCATCCTCAAAAGTGTTTTTTTCCAGTTATCCAATTCCAGATTAAATCAGTTTCTAAAATCTGGCCAAAATTTCCGCATGCATGTCATGTCATTAGAACTAGCGAGAAAAGAACTAGGAATAGAATGACACGAAAGGACAAACTGTATTTTATTGAATAAGGATGGAAGGGTTTGACAACTAAATAAGCAACCTAAAATCCATGTTACAAACCTAAAATAACCCGGATAATGAAAATTGCAACGAAAACAGACAGACATGACTCATACGAACAGAATAGAACGATAGAAGGGTTTGACTCAATATAACAAATAAAATCTGGATCACAACCCTGAAATAACCTAGATAGCAGAAAAAACATCAAAACAAGCTACCAAGATTCCTTCCTAGTAAGGAGAGAATGACTTTTCAGTTTCTAAGCTTGACATTTAGGCACAAATTTACTCATCAGAATCCCCGTGGCCTTCTCCAATTTCAGTCTGCAAGCTCTCGAGAGGATTCTCACACTCCATGTCACCAGGCATCATCCCCACAAAGTGTACATCATCATGTGCAGGTAAAGGATTCTATGTGATATTCTGGGTGTCTCCGTCTTTGAGAATAATCAGTTTTTCCTGGATCATCCTTTCTATTTCTCTTTTCAAATCCCGATAACTTTCAACATCGTGCCCCGGGGCATCGGAATGGTATTCACACCTTTTGGAAGGGTCAAAGCTTCTTTCACGTAGGTCCACATGATTTGGATGTTCTAAGTTTTTCACTCTTTGGGTCATTTCTTCCTGTACCATCTTTCGGGCAGGCTTCTCAATGTTCGCAGGAGGATCAAACGAGTACGAGTGGTACTCAGGAGAGTGATACTGCTCTTGCTGTGTAGCAAATTGTGACTCATGACGAGGCTGTCCTTGACCACTGGCCCATGCTTGACACATTTCGGTCATTTGCTGTCTCAGTATTCTAGGCTCTTGTTGAACCCTCTGACGCGGAGTCTCTTGAGCACTTGTAACAGCTTCGATGTCAGTTATCATTTTTCCTTGAATCTTGTGCAGTCTGCTTACCACAAACCGACCACCTCAACTTTCTTCACAATTCAAAACAAAACATGTTAGAATGGACTCAGTCAGTCCTTATTATTATCAACAATTTTTTCTTTTCTTCACTTCATTTTTTTTTCATTTATTTTTGTTGATCGAACCTGATGTGGGTTGCCTACGTATCATATAGGAACATGAATCAGATCTTGCGTAGTTCGGGAAGATCAAGAATAAAGCAAATAAACTAACTCTTTTTTTTGGGATTTTGGACTTTTTCCGAAAGAAAGACTTAAAAAGAAGAAACAAAATATATATTTTTTTAATTTTGATTTTTTGTTTGTTTTTTTTTTTAATTTTTTTTTGAAAAGGAAGACTTATAAAGAAGAAAGAAAATATTTTTTGAATTTCGACTTTTTTTGTTTTTTTGGAATTTCGAAAGAAAAACTTCTAAAGAAGAAAGAAAAATATTTTTGCATTTATGAATTTTATTTTGAATTTATGAAAGAAATGCTTCTAAATAAAAAGAAAATATTTTTAATCTAGAATTTTCTTTTCAATTTTTGAAAGAATAAAAATATTTTTGGATTTTGAGAGAGATAAAAAGAAAATATTTTTGTATTTTTTTAATGTAAAATTGGGGCCTAAAAGAAAGACTTTTTAAAGAAGGAACTAAAGGAAAATATTTTTTGGATTTTTTTGAAAATTGTGGGCCGGAACCGATGAGGTTTGCCTACGTATCTCACATCCGGTGAGAATCAGACCCGCGTAGTTTGCCAATATTGACAGAACAGGGAACACATGACTTATTTTGAAATGACTTTTCTTTATTTTTTTTCTGTTTTTTTTTGAATTTCGGGAGAGTTTCAGAATTTTCTAAATACCTACCTCTCACTTTTTTTTTTGATTTTCTTTTTTCTCTTTTTTCATTTTCTTTCCCTATTGTAGAAGCCAGTCAACATGCAAGCCTGAACAGACAGATACGGAAGTAGCACGTAAGATGCATCAGGATGGTCTTTTATTTGGGTACACCTGTCCTAGACAGACCCAACCCCTGTGTTAAGTCTCCTAAGTCAAATGCACGTGATGCAAACAAAACGTTCCTACTAGGGATCTGACATGAGGCTTTGTTATACTAGGTTTAAAACCTGGGTTTATTGTTCTAGACCTGGCTTACCCGAGCGGACAACTCGAGCCGAGGGGGGCAACGTACCAGGAATATAGAAGCTTTACCGGCTTTGCAACTTGTCCGAACCTCGTTCTAAAATGGGATAAGACTCTAGACAGAAGTGAAGTCACACGAAGTGCACCCTTCTTCATGATTTAGAAGATCCAGTGAGAGGAAGGGTTTCGTAGCACTTTATATACAGTTCACACAATATCAAAGCGGTAAAAGCATTTAGCACATTAGACTTGAAAATGTAGTAGAATCAGACAATAAATAAAGCCAATCATAACAGTTATTCTAAGCTCGAATTCTTAAACCCTTAACCGAAGTTCTGGGTTTGGGTCCCCAACAGAGTCGCCAGAGCTGTCACACCTCCTTTTTTTACACACCACCCCAAAGGTAGTATATAAGGGAGTTTTTCCAAATTAAGTGACATTATTCGAAATGGGATTATTTATTTATCAGAGTCGCCACTTGGGATAGTTTATTTGGTGTCCTAAGCCACCGGTTTATTTTGAATCCCAAATCGAGGAAAATTTCGACTTTCCTTTTGAAGTCTGCGAACCAAAAATTCTGAATAAGGAATTCTGTTAACCCGGGGAAGGTGTTAGGCACCCCCGGATTCCGTAGTTCTAGCACGGTCGCTTAAACTATTACAATTGTCCTATTATCCGATTTTAATATATGGTTTAACATATGTGCATTTTAAACTTTAAAACCGCTTTGAATTATTTTAAGGAAGATTTCAACGTCGTCTAAAACATGTCTTTGGATCGCGCCACATGAAATGCACCCGCAATCCAAAGCACATTTTATTCGACGTTGTTAAGATTTGGATTTGGGTCACATGAAATGCACACCCGAGTTTAAGGAAGTTAATTTAAATAGCGCGCCTAAAGCAACTATGCACTTTCAAGTCTGCGAGGGCCATGGAAAGTTTAGCTAAATGGCACGCCTCGATTTCTAAGGATTAAATTTAATTAAGCGAGGGCCATGCATTTTGAGATTTTATTTGGCATGGCGCACCTCGATTCCAATTCCAGAGGATTTCCAAATCTAATTTTGAGGGCCATAAGATTATGGAATATCATTAGTCAAATGTGGTAAATTGATAAGAGTCTAAAAATACTACAATATCTTTACTACTAATATCCATTTCGAGACAGAATCGATGAGTGAATCCATCAATATAGAAACAGAGCCTTTTAATTCTCTTTCAGTAAGATAGGATTAGTTGTAGGATAGGAAAAGGACAACACTATATTATGACTCCTAATGATACAGATCGAGAAGTTATATATTAATCAACACACGGAAATCAAACGTCAATTCAACAAAAACCAGTATTAGAGTAAAAGATGTGAAACACAGCTAAACTAAACCAAAGTTGATGAAAGCTCAAACAATGCATTTAACAGTAAAACTCCACCTCCAGATATCATGAGCAGCAGAAATATACACACACAAAAGATCATTTGAACAACATATAAGAAAAAAATGAAATAGAACGAAGAGAGGAAAAAATTGACCTCTATTATCTCCGAAAATTCGGCTGCGCTACATGACTGGGAAACAGAACCTTCAACCACAGACCGGCAATAACCTCAAACGGAAAACACGACCCAGGAAACAGAAAACTTACTGTCTGGAATCGCTGACTAGAGGCGACGACCAAAAATTAAAGCGGGAATAGAGATGAAGATTTGAGCCGACCTTGAACGTCTACCTCAAACCGTTTCCGACATCTCAGCTCCACATAAACCTCCAATCGAGCTTCAAATGGAATCTGTGAGTTTGAAACTGTTGTGGTGTGCGTTCGCCGGTTTCAATGGTGGTCGTTTATGTGTTGTGTGTTGTTCACAGCGTGAGAGTGGTGGAGTGGTCAGCAGCTGCGGCTGGTTGAGGTGATGGAGCCGCTGTGGGCGTTGGAGTTTCAGGGGGTCGGGGTCTCTTTGTTGTGAATTGATGAAGAAGATGAAATCAATTCCCTTTGTGTTAGGGCGGATTCGAGGGTCTTTCATTTTTTTTTTGGTTTTCTTTTGATTTTTTAAGAAGGCAAACGACTGATCTTCGAGTCTCTTTTTTGTGTTTTGTAGCTCATGAAGGTGACGAACAATAGCGATTCTGATTTTTTTTGTTGAAGACGGCTGATCCCATATTTAGGGGTGTTTTTGGTGTTGAGGGTGTAGGTTTATATTTTAGGTGTAGCTACTATTATATAGGACTAGGGATTAGGTTAGGGGTATGGGCCTAGGGATTATGAGTTAGGGAATTGGGGCAAAGACTAAAAAAAATGGACTACAAGATTTATAAAGACGGGATAAACCAACCTAAAACTAATTCCTCCTTCTAAAATTATGTACAATTATAATATAAAAATATAAAACTAATTTTAATTAATTAACTAAACTATAAAACATAAAACTATTTTTTGTGTTTTCAAGATTATATAAAAATAAAGATAAGGTACTATTTTTGTATTTTTTTAAATTTATGAAAAATACATAAACTAAAATATTTTTTTGAAATTTTCATTTTTCTTATAATAAAATAAAGTAAAAGAGTCAAAATGAGTTGAAATAGCTATATTAGGCCTATATTAATAATTTACGTGCTAAAATATAAAAATCTTGGGGAGGGTCAAAAATCACATGTCTACACCTAGAATAACTCAGCCTCATGCCAGATCCCTAGTAGGAGCGTTTGTTGCATCACGTGCATTTGACTTAGGGGACTCAACACAGGGGTTGGGTCCGTCTAGGATAGGTGTACCCAAAATAACAGATCATCTTGATGCATCCTATGTGCTACATGTTGCATTTATTCAACGGTAAAAGGGTCATTTGGCGGACCAATGATAGCTGAGGGCAAATGAAAAATGAAGAAAAAATAATGAAAAAAAAAGAAAAAAGAAAAAGAGAGGGTGAAATGTGAAAATAAAGCAAGTAGATCCAATTATGTCTTTTGCCACATTTTGTTAAGAAAAAAAAGAGAGCTCGAAAATTCAAAAAAATAGATTTTGCTCTTTTTCACCATTTTCCAAAAAAAAAAAATCAAAAAAAGGGGGAAAAGAAAATCCAAAAGATTTTGCACGTTTCATCATTTTTTCAAGAAAAACCAAAAAATATATGTTTTCTCTAAATTAGTTGTTTTTTTAATTCTCAACCGTATCCAATCTGCCCGAACTACGCATACCTGATTCTCGTCTTTCGGGGCATGATACGTAGGCAACCCACATAGGGTCCGGTCTTCCTAGTAAATCTTAGATCCTTGGCTTTGCGGGGTCTTAGTCAAATTTTGCACTTCTAGCCACCTTTTGGCCAAATAAGTCATTTTTCAAAAATAACCTCAACCATGTCTTGCATGTGTCTAGTAGGGAATGTTATTGTCTCACATAGTGTTGGTTTCAGTTTTCTCATACAGGTGTGGATCCACTTACCAGAGTTTGAGCATGACAGATACCCCAGGATCACTGCATTCAGGAGCTGCCTGAGGAGTTTTATTTTTGTTTTTGTTTTTTTGAGTCAATTGTTCATTTCAGTCATTTAGTTGATGCTAGAGTCTGTCATAGTCTAGTTAAGTTTGTCGAGTCTTGTTATTATTTCATATTTTGTATTTAAAAAAAGATGTGCAATAAATCAAAGATCCCAAAAAAAAAGAGAGATTTGGCGTTTTTATATTTCTGCTAGATGTTTTCTTTAGAATACTAACTCTATAAGTTCAAAAACATTTTTTGTGGTTTTTCCTTTAGGCAATTAATACCTAGAACTTAAAATTAATTATTTTTATATTTCCTTTAGTATATTAGGACTAAAAATTCAAAAAAAAAAAAAAAAGAGGATTTTTCTTTTAATGCCTTTTTAAAAGGTTTTCTTTAAAGTATTAATTTCAAAAATCCCAAAAAAATAAAAGATTTTCTTTTGAGGTTCTTCTTTGGGAAACTAATCCTTTTATTTTCATTAGAACTTTAGGATATTGTACATAAAAGAAAAAAAAAGACAACATACTTTATCTTTGGTTTATTTTCAGAGTTTCTCCTTTAGGCAATCAAAATTGAAATCCAAAAAATATTTTTTTTTATCTTTTTCATTGCTTGTTTCGAAATCTCGCGTCAGGATATGAAATGAAAATTCAAAATATTTTTTTTTGTGGTTTATTCATTAGATTTTCTTCCTAAAAAAAATTAAAAAAATATTTTTTCTCTTCTAGGGTTTTTCCTTAATAATTTCCCATAGAGTGTTTGTTTAAAAAAGAGAAAAAGAAGCAAAAAAAAAAAAATGTATGCTCGTTAAGCTTAAGTTTGAAATAGGTTATAGAACATTAAGTCTAGAAAAAAAAAGAGATTTGTTTCTTTTATTTCCCTTATCTCATCAAAGTACTCATTAAAAAAAAATAAGAAAGTTAGTTTGTTTACTTTATTCCCGATCTTCCAGAACTACGCAAAGATCTGATTCATGCGGCGTCATGATACGTAGGCAACCTACATAGGATTCTATCGATTCATTTTTTTATTATTGAAAAAAGGGAAAAAAAAAGAAAGAAATAAAAGGGTGAAATTATGGGACGTGAGAAATGAGAGGAAAGAAAAGAGTGATAATTAGAAAAAAAAAAAAAAGAGGAAGAAAAATGATCAAGCAAGTGCTAGAAAAGCAAAGAAAAGAGAGCATTGAAATGAACAAGTTGGGATGATGCCAACTGACCTTCGTACCCTCGAAGTCATTTTAGAACCGATAACTGTGGCTAGGTGCATTGCATTAAATGTGATATTTTTAGTTGTTAAATGCCCTAACGCTAACATGATGACTTCATTTGTTTCCTCTTTGTTCTCCTCATTATAGCAGAATGGTGGTTGGTTTGTGGTTCTTAAGGTAACTCGTCCATACAACACAAGGTCAAAGGGCAAGGTAGCCATGGCTAGCAAAAACTTGGGCACAGGAGTTGTTGACCCGTCATGGGAGTTTGTGGAGTCGGAGTCTGAATTGAAAGAGGAGGTCCAAAGGGTGAAGCAGCAGATGGCAGAAATGTATCAGTCTTGGATAAGGGGGCATCCTCCACCTTCATTCCCCACTAATTACATTGAAAACCCTGCCACTATCCCACCACTATCACAAATCCAGATTCCCACCGGTGCTGATATCTCCCCACAACCTTTTTACACTCTACCCGCCAAAACTACCTCATATACCGCTCCTTTGGCCACTCATGCTCTTGCAGCTCCTCCACCAGCGATTTTTCCTCGATCCTCTAACAAGACTGTGTTCAAAGTCCCCAATGCCCAACACCATGCTCCAGAACCAACTTTCAATGTCTCAGATCCATACTCTTACGCTCCTCATTTTGAGGCTCCTGGTGAAACTGAAAAGCCTGGTAAGACAGTGGAGCAAGATGAGATGTCCAGGAAGGTGAAGATCTTAGAGCAGTCTTTAAGAAACATGCAAGGGATAGGGAGCCAGATGAGCGTGTCTTACAAAGACTTGTGTTTGTTTCCTGACGTCCAGCTGCCTGCTGGGTTTAAGATGCCAAAGTTTGATTTGTATGACGGGCACGGAGATACCGTGGCCCATTTGAGAGGTTACTGCAGTAAGATGAGAGGCGTTGGTGGGAAAGATAAATTATTGATGGCGTATTTAAGTCAAAGTCTGAGTGGGGCAGCTCTGGAGTGGTACACCCGCCAAGATGCTAACAGGTGGTACACGTGGGACGATATGGCTCAGGCTTTTGCCAGGCACTTTCAGTATAATACAGAAATCGTCCCAGATCGCAGGTCCCTCGCCAAGATGGAAAAGAAGCCTAATGAAAGCTTTAGGGAATACGGGCTCAGATGGAGAGAGCAAGCAGCCAGAGTCAATCCTCCGATGGAAGAAAAAGAGATGGTCGACTACTTTCTTCAAGCTCAACAACCAACTTACTTTGGGCATTTGATCACGGCTGTAGGTAGGCCTTTTAATGATGTGGTAAAAATGGGAGAAATGGTAGAAGAGGGGCTGAAGTCTAGCAAGATCATGAGTTATTCTGCTTTAAAAGTCACAACACAAGCAATTCAGAACGACACAGGAATTCAGAACGACACAGGAAGCTTGCTGGGTCAGAAGGAACACGATGATGTTGCCATGGTTGTTTCAGAGTCACGACACGGAGCTTCACCAATATACCCAGCCTCAACTCCAACCCCAAACCTATCCTCGAGCTCCACATAATCCACCTCAGTATTGTCCTCCGAACAATGTTCGGTCATATGTCCAACCACCAGGTCAATCCCTATGGCGAGCGCCAGCACCACATAATGCATTCTTGCCTTCATAGCATTTTCGAGCACCCAACAACCCTAGGAAACAGGGGCAGGGAAGAGAACAAAGGCAAAGAAATAGTTTCACGCCAATTGGGGAGTCCTACGCAAGCTTGTTTGAAAAGTTAAAGCATTTTGGCCTAATTGAGCCGCTCCTCGGCTATACTCCAGACCCATACGCAAAAGGGTTTGATTCCACTGTACGATGCATGTACCACTCTAATGTCCAAGGGCATAGTATTGAAGATTGTCGCTCTTTGAAAAGGGAAATAGAAAGAATGATTCAAGAAGGGGTAATTGTGATCAATGACAGTGATAGGGAGCATGCGAATCCTCTTGGGAACTTGCTGACTGAAGTTAATGATAATGAAGTTGTTAATGGTTTTGGCAATATTGATGTGGAACCCAGTGGCTAAGGTGTCGTGCTTGGTAATTGGAAAGACGCTCCATCTCTTGGCTAGCTGAAGAGGAGTCTTGGTGGCTTATTTTGTTGTCATTTCTGTTGTCCGGGTTATTTTCAGGGTTGTAATCCGGATATTGTCTTGTGATTCAAACCCTTCTATCCTTTTATTTTGCCTAGTTTGTTTTTTTGTAGTAACTCGTTTAGTGTTGTCTAGAGTTGTTCCAGGGTTGTAACCCTAGTTTAGTTAGTTTGTTTGTTTGTTGTTCAAACCCTTTCACCATCTGTTTAATGCAATTTTCTGTTATTTCTAGTCATTTTTGTTTAGTTCTCTTTTCCTTATAGTTCTTTTGCTGCTGACTCTAGTGACATGACATGCACGCGTAATTCTTAGCCTGGTTTTAAAAGTTTAGTTTAGTCATGAAGCAATGAAATAATGTTGAAGATGATAGGGACATTTGAGGGAAATAAGTACAGATTTGGACGCTTTGAGATCATTTGAAGCCCGAACCATGTAAAATTGGGGCAGATAGAGCATAAAGAAATACTATTGAAATGCACCGTGCCGCATCAGATTGAAGCTAAAGGCAAGTTTTCCCAAATTGGCAGAGGCCGTTCGCGGTAATGAGAGTGAGAGTGTTGTCCAATGGTGCTTTATATTTAACAGATGTAGAAGGCGAATGTGTGGATATGGTTATCAAGTCTGGCACAATCAAAAGATGTTACGAATATTTTCCTTGGTTTGTTTAATCGTGTTGTTGGTGCTTGGCATGTTTGAAGATTGGAATGACGAAGGCATTTTGTTCTGCTATCTAAACACCTTATCCTTCGTTACCCCTTTGACCCTTATTTATTTTCTTTCATACCCCTCTTTCGAAATTAGTAGCGAAGTTCAGAAACGCAAGCGCAAAAGATAAGTAAAAGAAAAAGAGAAAGGAGAAAGAAAAGAATGAAAAAGAGAAAGAAAACAGAGAAAAGAAAAAGAATGAAAAGAGAAAGAAAAAAAGAGAGAAAAGAGAGAGAAGAAAAAGAAAAAAAAAGAAGAAAAAGAGAAGAAGAAGAAGAAGAAGAAGAAGAAGAAGAAGAAAGAAAAACAATAAAACAACAAAAAGAAAAAAGGGGAAGAGAGAAAAGAAGAGAAAGAAAAGAAAAAGAAAAGAGAAAATCACAACAAAACAAGGCAATTCTTATGTCATGAACTATGTTCGATCTGATTTTTTAAGGATACGTAGGCAGCCTTACAGTTCGGTCTCATCAAAGTAAAAATCCAAAAGTCCCCAAGCAAAGAAACTGGGCAGAAGTTGTGATTGCTGTAAGAAATCTGATTCCGAAAGTTTTAATTTTGAACCCATTTGAATTGTTTTGCGCCTTTGATACCCTTCCTTTCTAACCCCATCCAAAATCCCACATTACGGTCCAGATAAAGACCTTCTGATCAGTCTTCGAGAGATGCCAAGGCGAGCAAGTAGAGGTGAATCATATCAGGGGCAACACTCTGCCCCAAACAAGAGAAATGAAAAATGAGAGAGTCTTATTGGTGAAAACCTTCACGGGCACCATATGGCGACGGTGAGTTGAGAGAAAGACCAAAATGAGAGACGCTCGATGGTGAAAACCCTTCGGGCACTACAAGTCGAATAAGGATTGTGAATCAGATTGGATAAGCGGAGCATTGAAGCCCAATTTCATGGCGAAAAGGTACGACAAGGGCTGAACATCAGATTTGCTTAACAGAATAGGCCGCAGGTGCATGTCATGGTCATTAGAGTTGGTATCCACATCCGATAGGTTTCTACTTTATAGTTTTCTTGTTAGGAATCATCTCTTCCCATTGTCCTCTATGCAGTGAGAAATGACTTCAAAATTTGCCACCAGCTCTCCAATTTCACAAAACGGGATCTGGTTAGCACATCAAAGCGTCATAAGTTCGGAAAGAACAACAAGCGCATTGAGCTGGTAACAATCAACATGCTTTGGGATCCTTGTGAAATACAAAGGTTTGGTACATATCAATTCATGAACAATGCAACAAGATGGAAATGTTGGGTGAACGGATCAAAGGTATTCTCTGTGAGGAGGTTGACAGAGAAAGTGGTTAACAAATGACAAGAAAGGCCTTCCAAGCGGAAATCAAAGTTATCATGGCAAGTGAAGGAGCAATAGACCTCAAGGCCAAGGCCAGTGGTTTAAGTCAAGAAGGAACAACATATGCACCGAGTGGGTGGCATTTGACGTGCTTTGAGATTCATGTGAAACACAAAGGTTTGGTAAATGTTGGTTTATGAGCAATGCAACTGATAGTGGACACTGGGTTTGAACGGAGAAGAGGTATTTTTTGTGATAAGGGTGGCAAAGAAATTGGTTAGTCAATAAGCAAGCAACGTATTTCAAGGTGAAATCAAAGTTATCATGGAAAATGAAGGAGTAATCGCCGCAAAGTCAAGGCCACAAACCAACCACCATGTTTAAACTCACAAGTTTTCTTTGTCTGAAACAGGGAAGGAAGCTATGTTCATACTAAAGCTGGGAAGCTTGGAATTTTCAGGTGTAATGCCCCAATTCTGCTTATGCAAAGGCTATTGAGAAGATCACACATCACCCCTAGGAGAAACACTTCCTAGTCGGGGTTTTCAAGTTATATTTTGTTGTAGGAGACGCACTTCCTAAATTGAGATTTTACCCTTAGGAGAGGCACTTCCTAGTTTGGATCATATGAGTTTGAGTCACTGATGGTTTTACCCCTAGGAGACGCACTTCCTAGTCTAAGTCTTCCAAATTATATTTTGCTTAGGAGATGCACTTCCTAAATTGAGATTTTCCCCTAGGAGACGCACTTCCTAGTCTGGTTCATTTAAGTTCACCCATAGGAGATGCACTTCTTAAATTGATTATGAGTCATTGAAGTTTCACCCCTAGGAGACGCACTTCCTAAGTTTATTTTCAGCCCTCGGAGACGCACTTCCTAGTCTGGCTTTTTGCGGTTATTTTTTATTTTAGGAGATGCACTTCCTGAATTGAGATTTTACCCCTAGGAGACGCATTTCTTAGTCTGGGTCTTTCAGGATACACCTGTAGGAGATGCACTTCCTAAATTGAGATTTCACCCCTAGGAGACGCACTTCCTAGTTTTGGGTCATTTAAGTTTATTCCTAGGAGACGCACTTCCTAGTTTGAGTCATTGAAGTTTCACCCCTAGGAGACGCACTTCCTAGTTTGAGTCATTGAAGTTTCACCCATAGGAGACGCACTTCCTAAATTGAGTCTCACCCCTAGGAGACGCACTTCCTAGTTTGAGTCATTGAAATTTCACCCCTAGGAGACGCACTTCCTAGTTTGAGTCATTGAAGTTTCACCCCTAGGAGATGCACTTCCTAGTTTGGGTAGGTTATATTTTTGTTTTAGAAGACGCACTTCCTAAATTGAGAGTTCATTCATAGGAGACACACTTCCTAGTTTGAGTCATTGAAGTTTCACCCATAGGAGACGCACTTCCTAAATTTAGAATTCATTCCTAGGAGACGCACTTCCTAGTTTTGGGTCATTTAAGTTTATTCCTAGGAGACGCACTTCCTAGTTTGAGTCATTGAAGTTTCACCCCTAGGAGACGCACTTCCTAGTTTGAGTCATTGAAGTTTCACCCATAGGAGACGCACTTCCTAAATTTAGAATTCATTCATAGGAGACGCACTTCCTAAATTTAGAATTCATTCATAGGAGACGCACTTCCTAGTCTGGTTCATTGAAGTTTTACCCATAAGAGACGCACTTCCTAAATTAAGAGTTCATTCATAGGAGACGCACTTCCTAGTTTGAGTCATTGAAGTTTCACCCCTAGGAGACGCACTTCCTAAGTTGATTTTCACCCATAGGAGACGCACTTTCTAAGTTGATAGTTCATTCATAGGAGACGCACTTCCTAGTTTGAGTCATTGAAGTTTCACCCTTAGGAGACGCACTTCCTAAGTTGATTTTCACCCAGAGGAGACGCACTTTCTAAGTTGATTTTCACCCATAGGAGACGCACTTCCTAAAGTGATAGTTCATTCATAGGAGATGCACTTCCTAGTTTGAGTCATTGAAGTTTCACCCCTAGCAGACACACTTCTTAGTCTGGGTCTTTCAGGATACACCTGTAGGAGACGCACTTCCTAAATTGAGATTTTACCCCTAAGAGACGCACTTCCTAATTTGAGTCATTTATGTTCGGACCTAGGAGACACACTTCCTAGTCTGGTTTATTGAAGTTTTACCTGTAGGAGACGCACTTCCTAGTTTGGTTCATTCAAGTTTCACCCCTAGGAGACGCACTTCCTTGTTTTGTTCATTCAGGTTTTATTTTTAGCAGACGCATTTGCAAGTCAAAGTTTTTTGTTTTTACTCATAAGAGACGCACATCCTAGTCTAGTCTTTAGTTTACTCATCATTGCATCAATAGTATAAGTGGTTTACAATTTTGCTAACAACTCACAAATCTTCCTAGTGCAAACTGGGGCAGAAAATTTCGTTTGTTTTATTTGTTTTGATTGCAGGCACCCACATGGAAAACAAGGGAACACAGAAAGTTTCAGCAATAAGGCGGCCACCTGGAGAACAAAGAAGGACAGTTCAAGTTTCAAGGGAAAACAATTCAAGTTTCAGAGGAAAGGAATACAATTCAAGTGTTGGTAATCGGGAGCCCACCTGAAGAACGAAGGGAAAGCAGCAAGTTTCGAAGAAGACAGGTCGAGTATTGGCAATTGGGCGCAATTCAAGTAAGAAACAAAAGAAGCTCGCGGCAAGAATGCGAGTCAACAGCCCGAGGTGATCAGCAGAAGTTAGTCACAATAAAGAAAAAGAGAGAAAGGCAAGAAGTGAATCCAAATGCAGAAGTTGATGAAAGATGTGAGCTTCTCAAGACATGGTTGAGGTCACAAGCACTACATGTCAGGTCTTGATCCGAAAATCGGAAGAAGAATGAGCTAGCACCTGCAACTAGCAAGCGTCAAGGTTCAAATCCAAAGTCTGCAGGAAGACCATTCAAGACACAAGATCAAGCTTCAAAAGACTTATAGATAGGAATCTTGTAACTCGTAGTTGACAGGCTTAGCTAGTCTTTTTAATTTTTTTGATTTGGATGTAACATCAGGACCGCGGACAAGAACCTCGATGGAACGGCACCTCGACCGGCTCTCCACCTCGGTATACTCCATCATCTCACTCACCTCTGAACTACACGTGGCCTGATTCCTTTATAGCCAAGGATATGTAGGCAGCTCAGACATCAGGGCTCGGTCACATTCCCCTTTTCTCTTAGTTTTGGTCTCTTTAAATAAGGGTCGGGTCAAAATACCCGTCTAGTCGTTCTTTGTCCGAAAACGCTTCACGTTTCCAGTCAAAGGGGGGCAGCTATAGACATGTGATTTTTGACCCTCCCCAAGATTTCTTATATTTTAGCACGTAAATATTTAATTTAGGCCTAATATAGCTATTTCAACTATTTTTGACTTCTTTCCTTTATTTTCGTCATAAAAATGGAAAATTACAAAAAATATTTTTAACTTACGTATCTTTCATAAATTTAAATAAAAAAAATACAAAAATAGTACCTTATTTCTATCTTTACATAATCTTGAAAATACAAAAAATATATAATAGTTTTATGTTAGCTTTTGCATTGTGTAGTATTTTTATCTTATTTTAAAAGGAGTCAATTAAGGTTTTGAATCACAATTTAAAGAGTTTTGAGTCCAGTTCTTGGCCCAATTCGGATTGGTCCACTAAGCCTAGGGACCCTTCTAGACCTTCTTTGGAATAAAAAATAAATAAAAAAGACCCTAAGGACCTAATACACAAAAGACCTAGGGACTAATTGTAAAAATACATAAAATGTAAACCTAGACCTAGACCTATATAATAGGACTAACACCTATCAGCTAAAAAAGAAAAGAAAAGAAAAAATAACGCTACAATGCTTTGAAGGGGAAAATCAGTAGCGCCGCAGAGAACAAATCAGACCCCTCATCAAACCATCTTCTTCAAAAAATCGAACCGGCAAAAAATCAAGGAAGCAACTGCCGGAAACCAGTCCAAAAACGACCTTCCCCTCCATCGCCACCTTCTTCTTTTGCAACTCGCTGGTGACGAGCTCCTCTGTTTCCAGCGAGCCGGCTGCTGTCGAACACCATAAACGCCGGCGCAACCTCTGAACACCAAAATCGTTCTCCACCAGCCCACGATCTTAACTCCATCACCTCACGCCACAACTCGCTGGAAAACCAGCAGCAACAGCTACCATAACTAACCAAAAATCCAGTAGAAACTTTGAGCATGAAACTGAGATGGATGTGACCTGAGTCGTTGTTCGACGTTGGTTCCAATTCGAGCCCTGTTGCCGTTCGAGGTTGAAAACCGCAGTGACGTTTTCATTTCCGCTCCATCGAGGGTCAGTAACTTATCCGGTCAAGGTCAGTGTTGAGTCTCAGATTCATATAAAGTTTCGTTTTGGCCTCACTCTTGACTGATATAGAACTTCTGAATTTCATAATGCATGTTGAATGAAGTAATGTTATTAATGAGCATTTTGAGTTGATCTACTTCATTTTTGATGAATGTTTGTTTTATGATAACGTATATCATCAGTAGTATATGCCTTAACTACTGATGTTTGGTTGTTCCTGTGAACTAGCTTTCGTTGTGTGGAATTTGAGATATACATTTACAGCACATAGTGCTATGCGTATATGCACAAATGTTCAGCTGGTCCTGTTTTTTTGTAAGAGCATGTAAAGCAAATAGAAATGACTTCTGATGTTGGAGGTGATATTACATGTTGGAATTCTCTTGTACATGCCACAACCAGTGATTTGTGCTGATTCGTAAGATCTGTTGTTGCATCCATGTGTTTATTTTCACCTTAAGTTAGTCTCGAGTTTATTGTTTGTTATATTGCCGAGTTTCCATCGCCGGATTTCTTGTCCCTCGATTAACTGTAAGTTGTTGTGGAAAGCTTTACTGTCGAGCAAACTGCTTAAAGGTCCACTCTCTCTCTCTTTATTATGCTTATTATCTTGCTAGTATAATCCTTTGGTGTGATATTTTGTTTTGTTCTTACGATGGAAAGCATGAGAAGTAGTTTATTAGTTCCTTTTAATTTGTTATTTTGGCCTTATCTCAATGTAGCTTCCACGCTCAATTCATATGCTGCTAAGTAATGTGATTATGTTTGTGATAGTCGTCCACGACTTTGGTTGAATTTTAATCTCGTTAATTAGTCAAGTATATTTGAATAAATAATTTGGGGTTGGATATAGGTTTGAACTTGGTTGACATCAATAGTTTATGGCCCTCAAGGATTTAGCTTGGAATTTCTTTTAGAATAAATCGAGATGTGCCGTGCCGAACAAAATTCACAAAAATGCACGACCCTCATTTAATTTTATTCAATCCTTAGAATTCGAGGCGTGCCATTTAGCAAATTTCCATGGCCCTCGCAAAGTTAAAAATGCGTAATTGTTTTAAGTGCGTTATTTTAATAATATTACTTCCCTAAACTCGGGTGTGCATTTCATGTGACCCAAATCCAAATCTCAACAACGTTGAATAAAATATGTTTCGGATTGCGGGTGCATTTCATGTGGCGCGGTCCAAAGACATGTTTTAGACGACGTTGAAATTTTCTTTAAAAATGAATAAAAGCGGTTAAAGGTTTAAAATTGCACCATAGGTTTGAACATGTACTAAAATCAGTCAATATGCCAATAATAACAGTTGAGCGACCGTGCTAGAACCACGAAACTCGGGAATGCCTAACACCTTCTCCCGAGTTAACAAAATTCCTTACCCCGATTTCTGGTTCGCGGACTGTAATACAAAGTCAATCCTTTCCTCGATTCGGGATTTGAACTGGTGACTTAGGACACCATAAATCTCCCAAGTGGCGGCTCTGAATCTTTTAATAATAAATCCCATTTTGATTGTCACTTCAAGTTGCAAATAACTCCCTTTCTTATACCCTTCCGGGGTGTAGTGAAAAAAGGAGGTGTGACAAGTGCAACTGATTCTTGTTTTCTATTGTGCCAAGAAATCAATGCTTTGACAAGTAATTGACATGTTCCACTTGTGCTTTTCCTGTCTTCCTTATCACCTGCAAGATCAGCATCTGAAAAACCTTCTAATTTAAACGTGTTAGAGCGAGGATACCATAGTCCATGAGAGACAGTTCCAAGACATATCGAATAATTCTTTTTACAGCAGTCAGATGTGATACCTTAGGAGCTGATTGAAATCTGGCACATTTACAGATACTAAACATAATATCCGGTCGACTAGTAGTTAGATAAAGAAGTGAGCCAATCATTCCGCGATACTTAGTTTCATCAACAGAGATTCTCTATTTGTCTTTGTCGAAGCTCGTTGAAGGACTCATTGGTGTGCCAATAGCTTTAGCATTGCTCGTTCCGAAAATTTTTGGATCAACTCTTTTGTATATCTGGTCTGACATAAGAACGTTCCTTCTTCAGATTTTTGGATTTGAAGTCCAAGGAAGAACGTTGCTCTCCCATCATGCTCATTTCGAACTCACTTTGCATAAGATTTCAAAATTCCTTGCACATAAGAGGATTAACACTACCAAATATAATATCATCAACATAAATCTGAATAATGAGATTACCTTCGGATGACCTTTTAATAAATAGAGTAGTGTCTACTTTACCTCTTATAAAACCATGATCAATAAGAAATGAACTGAGTCTTTCGTACCATGCTCGTGGAGTTTGCTTCAGTCCATACAATGCTTTGGTTAGCTTATATACATGATAGGGAAACTTTGAATCTACAAACCCAGGAGGTTGTTTCACGTATACTTCCTCTTCAATGAAACCATTCAAGAAGGCACTTTTAGCATCCATAGGCTGAATCCCTTAAAATATGCATATGCCAGAAGGATTCGTATAGACTCCAGTCGAGCTACTGGGGCAAAGGTTCATAGTCGACTCCTTCCTATTGTGAATATCTTTGAGAAACTAATCTGGCTTTGTTTCTTACAACTTTTCCATCCTCATTCAATTTATTTCTGAAAACCCATTTTGTTCCAATTACATGAACATTTTCAGGTTTAGGTATCAGCTTCCATATTTGATTTTTGTCGAATGGATCTAACTCTTCCTGCATCGCTTGCATCCAACTTGAGTCTTTTAGAGCTTCCACTATCTTTTTTGGCTCAATCTGAGAGATTAGTGCTATATTTCCCTTCTTTTTGAGAGCTTTCCTGGTTTTCATTCCTTCGCTTGGATCCCCTATAATGAATTTTTGAGGATATTCAGGTTCAGTTCTCCATTCATTTGGACGAACTGTATGAGTAGTTGACTCCTTCGGAGGTTCTGGTGGATTGTTGTTGGTTCACTAGTTGACTCTATCACAACATCAGATCCATTAGTAGACTTTTGAGATTTGCTTGTCTCCTGAATTTCTTGAGTTTGATCTTCATCACCTGCAGTAATTCCTTTCTTGGCCGAGGAGTTATTTTCATCAAATATAACATGTACAGATTCTTCCACACATAATGTGCATTTATTATAGGCTCTAAAGGATCTATTATTTAATGAATAATCCAGAAAAATACCTTCATCACTTCTTGGATAAATTTCCAAGATTGTCCTTACCGTTATTGTGAATGAAACACTTACTTCCAAAGGGATGAAAGTAACTGATGTTAGGACGTTTACCTTTCCATAGTTCATAAGGTGTTTTCTTCAGAATGGGCCTTATGAGACATCGGTTGAGAATGTGACATGTTGTACTTACTGCTCCTACCCAGAAATGATTTGGCAGAGAATGATCTAGTAACATAGTTCTTGCCTTATCTTGTAAGGTTCTGTTTTTTCTCTCAACGACTCCATTTTGTTGGGATGATCTTGGTGCAGAGAAATTATGAGTATATCCTTGATCATTACAGAAGTCCTCAAGTGCTCTGCTTTGAAATTCTCCTCCATGATCACTTTGGATTGTTCTAATCAGATACCCCTTTTCTCTTTCAACCTTCTTACAGAAGATCTCAAAATTTTTCAACGCTTCATCTTTATGAGATAAGAAAATCACCCAAATGAAACGTGAGTAATCATCAATAATAACAAAAGCATATCGTTTTCCTCCTATACTAGCAGTTCTAGTAGGCTCAAATAAATCCATGTGAAGCAATTGCAAAGGTTTTGAAGTAGATACAATATCCTTGTTTTCGAAAGAGTTTCTAGTTTGTTTTCCAATTTGACAAGTGTCACATATATGATTTTCAGAGAAATTCAGTTTGGGCAAACCAATACCTAACTCATGCTTAGAAAGTTTTTCTGTCAAATGCATGCTTGCATGACCAAGTTTCCTATGCCATAACCAGGGATCATCAGATATGGATGTTAAACAGATATGACCATCTATATTTTCAAAACCATCAAGAATGTAAACATTTCCATAACTTTTACCTAGGAGGATTATTTTACCTGTCTCATCTTCAATAGCATTGCCTGTTTTCTTAAAATTTACCTCATACCTTGAGTCGCATAGCTGACTTATACTCAGAAGATTGTAATTAAGTCCATCAACGAGATAAACCTCAGTAATATCGCAGTTGTTATTGAAGGGAATTGTTCCGGTACCGATTATTTTTCCTTTTGAGTCATCGCCAAACTTAACGCTTCCTCCATCTATTTTTGTAACCTCCTTGAACAGGTTTTTATCACTTGTCATGTGACTGGAACACGCACTGTCTAAGTACTATTTTCCTTTGCAACTTCTCCTGTGGTGTTCCTGTAAAACATAGTGATTACTTTCTTTTAGGTACCCAAGCTTGCTTAGGTCCTGGTTGGTTAGTACTACTAGGTTCAAAATTGTTTTTGGGTTTCCAAATCCATCCTAAAACATTTGAATTACGAAATCGACAAAAAGAATATTTATGCCCACTTTTATTACAGTAGTGACACCTAACTCCTGACCCATTTTTAGGTCTTTCATTAGTGTTAGTACTAGTGGACTCTGTTCTGGCTGGTCCTTCTCCAGTTGACTTGTATGTCGCCTAGTTCTGACTGGTGGATTTGCGCATGCTATTGAGTTGAATTTGCAATTCCTCAAACTCTTCTTGAAGTACTTCTTTTTCGATTTCAAATACTTCATGTTTGAGCTTCCAGTCTTTTACTTCTTTGTTGAGTCTCTTTAGTTCATTCATCATTTTCTGAGACTCTTTCAAAGTAAGATCAAGAATATCTTGCAATTCATTACATCTTTCACATTTATAAGACCTTACCTTGCTTGTTTCACCTCGTGCCATGAAACAATTTTCATTGTTATCTTTGGATTCATCGTTTGAAGTGTCTTCAATCTATCCAGCATCCTGAAGATTTGTTCATATCGTTTTCCAAAATTGTCATGAAGCAAAGATTTGCTATATATTTGTGTTCTGAACTATCTTCATCACTCCAGCTTCCAAATGATTTGTACTTATTAAAATCTCTGGAGATTTTTCTTTTCAGATCTGGACACTCAGCTTGAATGTGTCCAAATCTTCCACACTCATAGCATTTCCCATCATTCTTATCTTGTTCGTTATATTGCCTAGATCGCCCAAGTGGAATCCTTCCTCTCCTCGTATTCCTGAACCCTCTCATTAAACCATCCATGTTTCTTGACATCATAGCAATTTCTTCTTGAAGAGCTTCATGATCATCATCGATATCATTTTCAGCTATTTCAGTTGTGGCCTTGAATGCAACTGTTTTCTTCTTTTCTTCTTGGTTGGTTTTTTTAGATGTGTCTTTTCAAAAGCTATGAGTTCTCCTCGAAGTTCATCATAAGATAACTTATGCAGATCTTGAGATTTAAGTGTGACTACTTTCGTCTGCCAAGTAGTTGGTAGGAGGCTTCTAAGAATCTTTCTAACTTGATCACCACTTGAATATGGCTTGCCGAAAGCTTTCAGATCGCTAATGATTTTACTAAATCTGGCAAACATCTCTTTAATAGATTCTCATTCTTTCATTTGAAAGAGTTCATAATCATCAACCAACATGTTGATACGTGTTTCCTTAGCTTTGTTGGTTCCTTCGTATGTAACTTCAAGCTTACCTCACATCTTTTTGGCTGTGTCACAACTGGAGATTTTCTCATACTGTTCACCACTTATAGCATTATAGAGCAAGTTTATCGCCTTATTATTGACTTGTACAACCGCCATTTGCTCATCTGTATATGAATCTATATCTTCAGAATCAACAAGTGGTTGAGCGGTAGCCGGCAGAGGATAGTTCCCCTTTTTGATAACTCTCCCAACTTTAACATCATACGCCTTTGCATATATTTCCATACGCACTTTCCAGTGGGAGAAATGTTGTCCATTGAAGTGTGGTGGCCTTACTTGCGAAGTTCCTTCTTGGAAGAGTGCTCCTATGATAACTTGATATGCCGTGATCTTTTCTCACAAGCTGTTAAGCAAAAGAAAAATATGAGTCTTGCTCTGATACCAATTGAAAGTCCAAGAGGGGGGTGGGGGTGGGGGTGAATTCTTTATTTTTAAAGTTAATCGCTACCACTTGACTAGTTTTCTAATTAGTCGACTAGATATATTAACGTGATAACAGTAAGAGCAGAAATTAAATGCAGGAATAAAAGACACCCGAATTTTTATACTGGTTCGAATTCAATGTGAATCCTAGTCAAGTCCCCTTGAGTTGCAAGGGAGTTCTCTTTCAGTGAATGAGTTTCTCGAGTGCATAGTGAATGGTGTGATCTACACCGATAGCTCAGTTCCTATATCACTCGTTTCTTTCTGATACAATGCCTCACCAGTGTTGTTCTCTCTTTCTTCTCTAAGTTCTTACACAACATGTCTAGTAGAGCTGCAATGTTTGTTTGCAGTAGAACAAAGAGAGGGTATTTGATTTGATCAAAGTATATGTGCTAAGGTTCAAATACAAGTTTAAATACTTTGAGAGAGGCTTGAATTATGGAGAGATTTTCCAACCCAAGAGATTTGATCCTTGGAAAGAGATTGATTCTTTCCAAGAATAAGGTTATTCCGCAATGGCTCTAACTTGACGAGAGGCCTTAATGACTTCTCTTATGCACGATCCTGGAATCTTGATCCTTCCAGATTTAGATACTTGATTGATTATCTTGCAAGATCTTCGATATTCTTGATTGATTTGATTCCTTCAATTTATCCTTAATTGATTCTGTCAGTATCAATGATTCCTTTAATCACGTCTGCTTTCTTTGATTGTCTCTGATTAATTCCTTCAATCTTGTATGCCATCCATGAGTTCCTTGATCTTTGATGATCGATTTCTTCAATCTTGAATGCTATCCATGAGTTCCTATACAGAGAATAAATATATTATTTTCATTATTAAAATCAGATCTAACATATCTAAGATCGAGCACGGTGAAATAACGGATCGAGACCATATATAGCTTCTGGACTTCGGGAAACGCGGAGAAGAGTTACGCATGATGAGTGAGGGGCTGTAATATTCGACAAATATTATAACGAATCCCATTCAGTATCAATAGTAGATCAACATTTACTGGAAAAAGGAGATTTTTACCTTATTTAGACTTGTTCTAGGACTGAAATTCTCCTACTATATAAAGGGGAAGGTTTTCTTTATTATGACGCATTGTGATACGCAAATTAAAGCAATAAAAGTTTATTTTTGTCTTCTAGCTATTGTTCAAAGTGTTCTTTATTTTGTTCTCTTATTTATTCATGACCGAGCTTGTATCGAGGGTCTGATCGAGGACAAAGTCCACTGTTCAATCTAAGATCAGGCTTGACAATCACGTTGCGATTGGTTTGATAATTTATTTTATCTCTAACTTATTTATCTGTTATTCTTAATTTTTCGAATTGAATTAAATCACATATCCATTAAATCACGTACAAATTTAATTATTACTCATTTTAGGGGTAAACAGTTTGGCGCCCACTGTGGGGCTAAGGATAATAGTGGTGATTTGATACAAATCTCCATAACTCACCCTACTTTACGCTTGTTCTTTGAAATTTTGATTCCGGGTTAACCTAATAATGTCAAACTCAAAGTCTGCTCACTTGAAATTTGACGCTGAGTCAGGCCATCATGGCGAGAATAATAACGTGATGCCTAGTAATGATGTGCCTCATGTCGATCCCAATGGTGTCCTAGTCGCCGACCCGGCCGATATTAAAGCGCAGCTGGCCATCAACATCAATTTACCAACTGATCCTGAAAATAGCATTCACGCGAGACCCCGTCCAACGGCTCGGGAAGCGCCCGAGGGTGAAGGTGATGGCGTGAGCATGCGATTGATCTTTTAAATGTTGCAGGCCCAACAAGCGGCGATAGCACAATTGCAGAACAAAAGCCATGCCCCTAACAGGGTCGAACTCGAACAGTCCCAAGAAATACTCGTAGGGACGAACAAGTTGCCCTGGAACCGAGTGAGTTTTGACCCAGAGAGACTTCCGAGGTGATGAAGATGCTTGAAGCATTGACAAAACGGGTGGAATCAGACGAGAAAAAGATTGAGGCTAATGACAAGAAGGTGCAAACATACAACTTCAGGGTCGATCAGGTCCCAGGAGCGCCTCTGATACTAAAGGGAGCGAACTCCAAGAAGTTTATTCAGAAGCCTTTTCCCCCAAGCGTAGCACCGAAGCCAATCCGGAAGAGGTTTTGAATGCCCAACATTCCCAAGTATAACGGGAATACGGATCCAAATAAGCATGTAACCTCCTATACATGCATGATCAAAGGGAACGAGTTAGAAGATGACAAAATCGAGTCGGTGTTGCTAAAAAAGTTTAGGGAAACCTTGTCCAAGGGAGCGATGATATGGCATCACAACTTACCTCCGAATTCTATCGACTTGTTTCCTGTGCTTGCAGATGCTTTCGTAAAGACCCATGCCGGAGCCATCAAAGTCAAGACTAGGAAGTCAGACCTTTTCAGGGTCAAACAGAGGGATAACGAGATGCTCAAGGAGTTCGTGTCGAGATTCTAGATGGAACGAATGGATCTGCCACCAGTTGCGGACGATTGGGCGTTCAGGTATTCACTCAATGGCTCAACCCCCAAAGTTCCGTGGCCTCTCAACAGCTAAAAAAAAACTTGGTGGTGTACTTAGCGGTCACTCGGGCCGACGTCCACAATAAATATCAATCAAAGATCAGGGTCGAAGATGACCAACTCGGGGCCCCTTCGGGATCTGTTTACCCAATCAGAACCGATGATAGATCTAAAACAACCATTGATCAGGAGCCAAGGATAGTTTGAGATCAATACCAGCCATACAACACGGATCCGAGGGGAATCAGATTCGGGCCACCCAACAAGGAACGAGAAGAGAAATGATCGAGGACCTAGCGGCTGGGGCTTGATGAGCAAGAACGGGTTTGACATGTCACTTGGGAATAGGGAAGCACCAAGATTATCAAAGTATAATTTCAACGTGGACGCTGCAAGTATAAAGTCGGCCATAAGGAGCATCAAAGAGACTAAGTGGCCCCGACCATTACAGTCAGACCCTGCCCAGAGAGAACCTAATTTGATGTGCAAGTACCACAGTACTCACGGTCATCGGACCGAAGATTGCCGACATTAAGAGAGGAAGTTGCTCGATTGTTCAACAATGGGCACCTTTCGAGAATTCCTAAGCAAGCAAGCGAAAAACCACTTCAGAAACAGGGACGCCAACAAAAAGGTCAAGCCAGAGGAACCTCAGCACGTGATCAACATGATCATTGGGTGAGTCGATTTCCCCAAAGGGCCGGTAATAAAATGCACTAAAGTGTCTATCACGAGAGAAAAATGCACCCGAGATTACGTCCCGAAAGGATATCTCGTTCAGCGATGAAGATGCCGAGGGCATCGTACAGCCTCACAACGATGCACTGATAATATCTGTACTCATCAATAAATCTCGGGTTAAGCATGTGTTGATTGATCCAGGAAGCTCAGCCAAAATATCAGATCGAGGGTCGTAGAGCAACTGAGGTTACAGGATCAAATGGCGTGCGAGACCACGAAAAGTGAGATAACTTTACCGGTAAACACTGTTGGGACCACCCAACAGACCAAGTGGTCCCGATCATTACAGTCTGACCCTGCCCAGAGGGAACCTACTTTGATGTGCAAGTACCATGGTACTCACGGTCATCGGACCGAAGATTGCCGACAGTTAAGAGAGGAAGTTGCTCGATTGTTCAACAATGGGCACCTTTCGAGAATTCCTAAGCGAGCGAGCCAAAAACCACTACAAAAACAGGGATGCCAACAAAAAGGTCAAGCCAGAGGAACCTCAACACGTGATCAACATGATCATTGGGGGAGCCGATTTCCCCCAAAGGCCGATGATAAAATGCACTAAAGTGTCTATCACGAGAGAAAAATGCACCCGAGATTACATCTCGGAAGAAGCTATCTCGTTTAGTGATGAAGATGCCGAGGGCATCGTACAGCCTCACAACGATGCACTGATAATATCTGTACTCATCAATAAATCCCGGGTTAAGCGTGTGTTGATTGATCCAGGTTGCTCGGCCAAAATATCAGATCGAGTGTCGTAGAGCAACTGAGGTTACAGGATCAATTGGCATGCGAGACCACGAAAAGTGTAATATCTTTACCGGTAAACACTGTTGGGACAACCCAAGAAACAAAGTTCTACGTGATTGAAGGGGATATGAGGTACAACGCTTTGTTCGGAAAGCCGTGGGTCCACACTATTAGGGCGGTGCCTTCGACCTTACACCAGGCGCTGAAATTTCCAACTCTAGGAGGAGTCAAAACGGTCTATGAAGAACAACCAGCCGCAAGGGAATGTTCGATGTCGATGAAGTGAACCCAGCGCCCGCGGTTTCAACATCAAAAAATGCAGAAACAATCAAAAAACAAGAAACTAAATAGCAATCAACGATACTGGCCCCAGCTGAGTCGAAAAAACAAAAAGAGCACGGATTACAGTGTCCTAACGTCATTCATAACACTCGATTACATCGATGCTACAAGATCAATGATCGAGGAGTTGGAGCAAGTTATATTGATGGAGCACCTACCGGATCGAAAGGTATACCCGGGCACGGGGTTAACCCTCGAGCTCAGGAAAAAACTTATGATTTTCTTAAATCCAACGCCGATTATTTTGCCTGGTCCCATCTAGGCATGATAGGGATCCCACCGGAGGTAACCACTCACAAGTTAGGCTTGGATCCGAAGTTCCATCCGGTAGAAGAAAAGAAGGCCACAGTCTGAGATTAAGCACGCATTCATCAAGGACGAGGTATCCAAACTTCTGAAAATAGGTTCCATCTGGGAAGTTAAATACCTGAATTGGTTAGCTAATGTAGTGGTAGTACCTAATAAAGGAAATAAAATGAGGATGTGGTGTAGATTATAAGGATCTAACTAAGGCATGTCCAAATGATTCTTTCCCTTTTCCTAACATCGATTGAATGATCGACGCGATGACCGACACGAGATACTCAGTTTTCTCGACACCTACTCGGGGTACAACTAAATTCGAATGGACTCGGATGATCAAGAGAAGACTTCTTTCCTAACCAAGTTCGGCACCTACTGCTATAACATAATGCCATTTGGATTAAAGAACGCTGGTGCCACATACCAACGCCTAGTCAACCAGATGCTCGAAGAACAAATAGGAAAATCAATGGAAATTTATATTGACGACAACTTTCTCGAATTCATGGTATGTAATCAAGGGATAGAGATCAACCACGACAAAATAAAGGCCATAGAGGACATCACCGTAGTCGAAAACATCAAGGTAGTACAAAGACTGGCCGGGAGGATAGCCACATTGGGATGATTCATCTCGAGATCATTGAATAAGAGTCATCAGTTCTTCTCACTATTGAAAACGAAGAACAATTTCACTTGAACTCTGGAATGGCAACAAGCTTTGGAAGAACTCAAGCGATACCTATCGAGTCCCCCTTTGTTTCACACTCCGAAGGCAGACAAACAATTGTACATGTACCTGGCAATTAAAGTGGCGGTAAGTGGTGTCCTGGTTCGGGAGGAAGAAGGTATACAATTTCCTATTTATTATGTTAGTATAACCCTAGCCAAAACAAGGTATCTTCACCTAGAAAAATTAGCACTTGCCTTACTAAGTGCTTCTAGAAATTAAAACCGTACTTTTATTGCCACCCCATATGTGTCCTGACCTCCTATCCACTGAGGAATGTCATGCATAAGCTGAGCTCTCAGGCCGTCTGGCCAAATGGGTCATAGAGATTAGCGGGTACGATATTGAGTACAAACCTTGGACTGCCATAAAATCTCAGATTTTGGCAGACTTTCTGGCCGACTTTACACCGGCCTTGATGCTCGAGGTCGAAAGGCAATTGGTGCTCTCTTCGGGGACTAGCTCGGGGATTCGGACCCTATTCACAGACGGTGCCTTCAACACGAAAGGGTCCGGGCTCGGTATCGTATTAAACCCACCTGCAGGTAACGTAATTAGACAATCCATTAGAATTGTAAAATTGACTAACAATGAGGCCAAGTATGAGGCTACGATTGCAAGTCTAGAATTAGCTAAGAGCCTCGAGGCCGAAGTGATCGAAGCCAAATGTGACTCCCTCCTTTTCGTAAATCAAATAAACGGAACGTTCGAAGTGAAAGAGGAATGGACACAGAGGTACTTGGACAAACTACAAATGACCCTACAATAATTCAAGGAATGGACTCTGCAGCACGTACCTCGGGATCAAAATAGTGAGGCCGATGCACTAGCCAATTTGGGGTCGTCTGTCGACTTCGATGCATTCGACTCGGGGCAGTGGTAAATCTGATGAACTCGGTGGTAGAAGAAGGTTATACAAAGGTAAACTCGACAAGTTTGACCTAGGATTGCAGGAACAAATGTATAATGTCACGCCCCGAACCTGGACCTGGATGTAACACGACACTCGGTGCCTGACTACATGTGACCGAGCAAACCAACTGGCTGGCTGAATCAACATGTGATATCATACATACTAAATGCAGAAGATAAACTAACACATGCTGATATACTAAAAGTCTGGATCATAAATCAAAGTGCGGAAATAGTAATACAAGCCTGAAACATGTCTGTAGCCAATATTTCTTAACATGAAAAGCTTGTGACTCTGTCTAACTGTTACTATAGTCTATGAAGCCTCTATTGAAGTACTGAAAACACTGACTATCTATAAATACTGAAAGATTGTAAGGTAATGATAATGCTCCAGAAGAACTGGGGATCACCAATAGTTGGTACGAGAATCCTAGCACTCTGAATAGTCAACCTATAAATAAGTACCTGCATTCGTGAGATGCAGGCCCCGGGCAAAAAGGGACATCAATACATTTGAATTGCACTGGTATGTAAAGCAACAGAAAGAAAGAATTATAAAAGTGGCCTCGGGCCCAAGTATACGTATACATAAATGCGGCCTCAGGCCCAAAGATGCATAAAGCATAAACTGCGGCAGCAGGCCCAAAGATGCATAAAGTATTAACTGCGGCCTCAGGCCCAAATACAGGGGTTCAACATTCAGGGATTTAAAATCAGGAATTGAGAATCATACTGCAATACATGATACTGAAATACTGAATCATATTGAGTTACACGATACTCGAATGCTAAATAGAACTAGACTGAGACATGTATTCATAAACTGATTATGAAAACTGAAACTTCAACTGTTTATGACATGCTGAGTAATCAAGACAGAGACTCATGGGTATCAAACCCAAGTCTATATTGATTGTGCACTGATTTCACAATGTTTAGAATGGAAGTCATGAATGGGTTACAAAGCTAGATAATAGATGGTCTACGACTATTCATGGAACTAAGGCATTATTACTTTCTAAGGAAACTAGTAATAGTCATAATGAATGGGACGTAGGGAGAATCATTGACATTCCCAAACTTAAAGAGAGTTAGCCTCACATACCTCAATTTCGCCCCTTAGTGGTACTACAGTGATCCACAACACTAAGAACCTTCAATATACAATAGCAACATCCAATGTACCCATATTAATTACGAATTCCATAATTTAAGCCATTTAGAATATTATCAAACACCTTGTAGGCATAAATCTCTACATCTCATCACCATATGATTAGTTCATCCAACTACCACCATTCATCAACAAATTATTTATAACTTCCAACATCACATATATGACCATCCATCCACACCCAACCAACAAAGTTCTATTAAATAATCATCTTTCAATCTCTACAATAGTTATGTAATTAAATTGGGAACTTATGGATTCCAATCGCCATACCAAGAGTTCCAATACTTATTCATACTCATATTCCCTTAATAAATCCATACATGTAAGTCTAAGGGTGTAAGATTACCTTTTTGGAATAAATCTTGCAAAATCCTCCTTTGAGTTCTTGAAGAAATCTCTTGAAGATCTAAGTATTTTATGTGTAGATTCATCAATACTGAAATTCACACCAAGATAGTGGGGATTGCTTACCTTAAAAATGGGAGGATTGGAGGTCTTGAGAGAGTGGAGGAAAACCCTAAAATTCGTCCAAATGAAATGGGAGAAGTGAACCCCCAAATTTGCTTAAAAAGGCCTTAGCTGGGGCGCGCTCGGCATGGCAAAGTGAGCCTCTTTTCGCTGTCCAGCACCTTCAAGGGAAGGCAGGATCCGCACCCGGTCTGGCAAAGCGAGTCTCGCTTCGCTATCCGGCAAAATAACTAGGTGGTCTGATTTTGGTAATTTGATCATAACTTCTTGTAGGAATGTCCAAATGACGAACGGTTTGAAGAGTTAGAAACTAGACTCGAAGATCTTTCATTTGATAGATTGTGCATTACAGAACACCTTGTATATCTATAGGTATGCTCGTCCAAATTGTTGTCTTGTGCGTACTCATTTGGAATTTTAGTCTATCATGTAATTTTCGCTTAGACTTAGGTCTCTCCTTGGACTCCATATCAATTATGATATGCCTCGTACAATTATTATCATAACCAATTGATAACCATCACATTAATCCTTATTTAATAATGCATCCAAAACTAATCAAATTTATGAGGTGTTACACATAAAGTACCTGAACACAGGAAAACTGCCATCGAATCCTAAGGAATCAGAATCCATGCGCACCAAAGCTGCCAGATTTAGCTTGGTCGAGGGGAAATTGATAAAAAGATCCTTCTTCGGCCCTCTAGCTAGGTCTTGGGTCCGGGGAGACCGAATACACCATGAGAGAGTCCATGAGGGAACTTGCGGAAACCACTCGGGGCTAGAATCACTGGCTCGGAAGTTAATCAGAGCCGGTTACTACTGGAATGAAATGGATAAAGATGTTAAAGACTTTGTATGGAAATGCAACGACTGTTAAAGACACTCCCCATTGATTAATCAACCGGAAGAGATGCTTCACCTGGTCCAATTGCCATGGTTGTTTATGAAATGGGGGATGGACATTGTCGATCCCCAGCCATGGGCCCCCGGTAAAGCCCAATACATACTACTCATGTCCAATCAATTTTCCAAGTAGGCCGAGGCTCGGGCTTTCGAGAAGTCTGGGAGAAAGAGGTCATTGACTTCATCTGGGATCACATAATATGTCGATTTGGGATATCGGTTGAGACGATTTGCAAAATGGAAAACAATTCGTCAGCTGCAAGGTAAATAAGCTTTTCGAAGATCACAAAATCAGGAAGATATTATCAATGCGTTACCACCCTAGTGGGAACGGGCAAGTGGAATCGACGAACAAAACTATACGTCTAACTTGAAAAGAGATTGACCGATTCAAAGGGAAAGTGGAAGAAAATCTTGCCCGAAGTCTTGTGGGCACACCAAACGACTTTGAAGTCGAGTACCGGAGCGACCCCATTCTATCTAGTCTACGGAGCAGAAGCCTTAATCCCAGTTGAGATAAGGGAACCGAGCCTCAGGTTCCAATAAGCTACCAAAATGTTAAATGGGGAGGCCATTACCACGAGCCTAGAATTATTGGATGAATGGCAGGAAGCCGCCCTGGTCCGGTTGGTCGCTCAAAAGCAGCGAGTAGGGAGGTACTACAACTGTAGAGATAACCTTTGACATTTTCAAGTCAGGGACTTGGTGTTGAGAAAAGTAACGCTACACACTAGGAACCCAAATGACGGGAAATTGGGCTCGAACTGGGAAAGACCGTATAGAGTTGTCGGAATAACTAGGAAAGGCTCATATAAACTCGAGTCGGAAAACATGTACAACTACCGAACAATTGGAACATGGAACACTTAAAGCAGTACTACTGCTAAGGTACGAGCTTAACTCCCTTTTTTAACTTTGTTATATTACGGACTAACTTATGCAGGTACTCGATCGAGCGCAAATATGACTATTATGTCTAAAAGCACGTGTTGTACTCTTTTTCTCTTAAACCGATTTTTTCCCAAAGTGAGTTTTTAGGCAAGGTTTTTAACGAGGCAATAGTAAAGCATTCTACCTCAGTTTCAAAGGCCGGCCTAAAACCTGAGTTGTTGCTCATTTGTACCGAAACAACAGTATTCGAGCCCTCACAAGTTCGGCCTCAAATACTGGGGGCCATTACCCCTAGGTCAGGATCATGGATCTTTAGAAGGTGCAATCACTTAATATTTAAAGCCAAGTCTTGGTAGTTAGGATTCATTGCAAGAGTCAATTAGTCAAACAAACTGTACCCATGTAGCCCACTCTAGCCCCTGCACAAGGCTTATGAGCCTCCGATTATGTACTCGACATACAAAGCAACGAAACAAATCTTTACTTTCTTTATACTTTATCACTATGCATTCGCTCCATCGATGCTTCGCAACGGATCCTAAATCCTAAAGCCGACGGACTACCCCGACTCGAGGACTGTCGTTCGATAAAAATCGGATGTCTCGGGCTATCAAATCCCAGATGCACCGAGCCTATTAGGCAGGGCCCAAACATGAAAGGCTACGGCCAACCTAAAATGGCTCGTAGACGCCTGAAGTCCGACTCAGAAACTAAGGCCCTTAAATATAATTAAAACCTATTAAAGGGTTACAAACACCGCCGTATATGACTGAAACACTTAAGTGTCTTAAAGGCCATCAATTTTTATTCAAATTTTGAAGCCACAAAAAATCCGAAGTTGCCATCGACACTTCCGGAAAATGGATGCTCTAGATTACGTCTGTTTCTATGCTAAGGCATTAAGGACAATCCACAAATAAAAAATTACAAATAGATGCTAAAAAGTAATAAACACGATGTTGCCAAAGGAAAGTTTTCATAAATATTTCAAAAAATATTTACAAAGGCACGATAAAACGGCCTCAAAATAAACAAAAAAGAAAATGTAGAATCAAAAATGAGCTAAGGCATCTCCGCCTGATCTTCCTTGGAGCTCGACTCAGCACCGTAACCTTCGGGACCTTTGGCCTTATAAAGTTCTTTTGCCTCGACCTCAATCCTCTTGGCCTCTTCAATCTCGGCCGACAGATCAAAACTCCGGGCATGGATCTCCTCGAGGGTCTCCCTCCGAGACAGCCGCTTTAGATACTCAGTCTTCTTTCTTCAATTGGCCTAAGCTATCACCACGTCGGTTTTATACTGGGCCAGCATTTCTTCAACCTCGGAAGAATCAATCAAGGTTGCCTCTAATTTGGACATCAGTGTATTGTATTCCCGACCAAGATCACCCTGTTCCGAGACGACTCAATCCATTTATGCCCGGAGTTCGTCATTTAGCCGAGACCACCTGTCGCCCCTGTATTTCGCCATCCGGAGCTTGTCCTTGACTGATGCTAGCTCCTCTTTTGTAGCCTCCTTTTCTGAGGGCAGCAGGTCCATCCTGCTCCTTAGCGCCTCGGCCGTAGTCTTGACCTCGTTCATCTCGGCTTGGAGCTAGTCAATCAAGTCTATCTTCTCTTAGACCTAAAAGGTTTCGTCGTTAGTCACTACGCGTAACCTCTCATTTTTAACCTCAAAGATCGTTACCTTCTCGACCAGGTCAGCATGATCCCTTTTCACGGACAAGGCCTCCTTCAGTGTTTTTTCCATCACGGCTCGAAGAATTGGGAGATCCATGAGGGCCTCGTATTTTTGTTCACTAAGAACCCTATACATGTCCTTCTGCCAGACCTGCTATTTGAGCTCGAACTCGAGTTGGCTGACTTTCATTCGAGATCAAAGGAAGCTTTTATGGTGGAGCACCAAAGCTTGAAAAACAAAACGATAAGATCGTTAGAGCATGCTGAAACTAAGCATGATTCGCAAAGGGCACAAGGAATAGGAAACTTACCCAGTTCAGTGCCTGTTGTGCCTCGTTGAAGAGGCTTGATGTGCCTACTTCATTCATCTTCGTACGGTCCTCCTCGCTCACCAGGTAGCGAAGAAAGCTGGCCACACCCACCGGAGAGGACATCACCCGGTTGTCCACCGGGATAGTAAGCACAATCGTTATTTTATGGTCAGGGTCCACACTCAGAGCAGGGAACTGACTCACCAACTTCGGGCTCGATATCAGCTCGCCTGCTCCCGATGGCACATCTTTTTTCTTGATCTCCAGGTAACCAGGCCCGGAATAGTTTATGGTAGGCTATAACCTCGTGTTTTAATCGCTTATTGCACTCTAATTTACTGCATATTAATTGAGTTTGAGCTTTCATCTCTAGTGTTTTGCACTTATTGTGTGTTTTACGCCTTGTAGGAGTGACATCGAGCTATGTAGATGTTACATAATGAATTGGAGAGATTTGGAGATTTGAAGTTTGAGTAAAAGCCCAAGGAATTAAGCCGAGATCGCGTTCGGGGGTCGAGAACCACATCTGGATATCAAAAAGTCAAGAAAAAGCTGGACTCTGAGAAAACAACACACCCGTGGCGTGTGGCGTGCCGCGACTTCCCAAAATCTGCTTCCAGTCAAATTTCTAGGCCTCTGACAAACCCCACTGTTGCCCTGCGTAGCGCGTCGCCCCATGCAGCGCACCTATGCATTTTTTACAGAGTAACAATGTTATTTAGGCTAGGAGAAGGTGGTTTCGTTTAGGTCTGACCCTACTTAGTATAAATACATGTAAAGACGTTATTTTTTGGGACTTTTGACACATCTAAGACCCAAGGAAGCCAAGGAAGAGGTGGAGAAGCAAAAGCTCAAGGATTTCATCATTCAATCCTCACTCAAGACAAGAGTTTGGATCTTTATATGTTTTCCTTTAACTTAAACATATTTATGATGAATTACTTCATATCCATGGAGTAGTTCTCTTTAGCGCTTGATGGATTTGGTGTATTGATACTTGTTTGTGGATATTACCTCTAGTTTTTATGTATTGAATTATTTTGGATGTTTTAATTATTGCATCTATATTCAGTAGTTCATGTAATCGAGAGAGGCATAACTTATGATGTCTTTGCATTATATTTTGTTGGTTGAATTCATTAATTCTTCTTAGCAATCGAAAGAGGCTAGTTGAATTGTTGATAACCCTAGCTAGGAGGATAAATCGAGAGAGGTTCTCCTAAAGACCATTCCACTACGAATTCTTGCATATATTCACGTGCTTAAAATTGATTTATCTTGTGAGGTTGAGACTTAATCGAGAGAGGAGTTTCTACTAAGCAATTGAACTAATAACCAAGTGAATTCGAGAGACTCACTTGAATATTTGAAGTGAATTATCTAGATTTACATCCCTAACATTTTTCTTGCACCTATCCTATCGACCCTATCTTCTCCCAATTGATAACTTTCTTTGTTTATTACTTGCGTTGATTGTCATTAGCCAATAGTTTAGAATCTTAGTTAATTTTAGTTTAAATTATATAAATCTCCATTGTTGATCATCTTGGATAGCAATCGAGCTAAAAACTACGAAAATACTATGTTAACTCCAATCCCTGTGGATACGATGTTATAATTTACTATGTTCGACTAGCAAGCATATTTTAGTGTGTGTTTTGTGCTCGCCAATAGTCCTCCAACGCGCCTATGTCCATGCCGGCGAAAAACATGTTGAGGGCCTCGTCTGTGCCCCATGTCGTCTTATTTGATTTCTCCTTGTCAGCTCTAGCCTCGTCGAACATAAACTCTGTATGAGATGGCGACTTTGCGATGTCAATGACACCGACTATTTCCTTCGGGGCGGGGATAGTTTCTTGGGAGGCCGTAGCCTCTGATTTCCTTCTGGCTCCCGAGCTAAAGAAGGTTCGGCCTTTCATCCACCTTCCTCGGTAACCGTCTGCTCTCTTTCGTCAATGGTAAACCCATGAGTGATGAACTCAAGATCATTATCTTCGGGGTAATCCATGAGCCGGAAGAGGGAGTCGGAGTTCGTTACCCTGTCTAAGGTACTCTTCTTGTTGCTTTATCGAACCCGGACAGTTACCCTCTTCTTCTTCACCTCGGCGTCCGGGGAGCCAAAGGATTTCCTTTTTTTACTTCTTCTCCTCCTCCCGTGCAGCAATTCCGGGCTGTCCCGAAGTGGAGGGTTGGATAAGTGAAGATGGAGCCTTGTACTCATCCAATGGCTGAAGCTCCGTGGTCTTGTGTTAACCTGTAAAAGAAAAAAAGACTTACTACAAATAAAGGTTAAGTACGGAAGTAGAATTATTCGGGAGGAGGACTCACCATGGGAACATGCCTCCCACTTGGCCTTCAAAAGTTTGTGCCATTTACGCTCAAAATACGACATTTGTTTGCAGATCCCCTCGATCCACTCCTTGAAGCCAGGGACTGCATTGGGAACTTGGGCGATTGCTGCAAAACGATAGGCACAGGCAATTAGAGAAAGAATAAAGGAAGTACCAAGTACTCAGGAAGGAAAGAAAACTTACGTGCTGAGTTCCATTTTTCAGGGAATGGTAGAAATTCGGGGGGAATGAGGTGTTCAGTTTTCACCCGAACGAACCTCCCCTGCCAACCTCTATCTCGATCTTCATCGATGCTCGATAACGGAGCTTTGCTTGCTCACCAGACGAGCTTGATCAACCCCATTTGAAAAAATCGAGAACTATAGAGACGAAACTGAGGTGTTTCGGTGTTATTGATAAAGTGGTGGAGGAGGATTATGATCCTCCAAAAGGACGACTGAATCTTCCCAAGGCAGACCTCGTCCCCTTTACAGAAGCTGAGGATTATAGGGTCCACCGAGGCAAGCGTGAAGGGGTAAGTGTAAACACTTGGATACCCTTCCACGTGAGTGGTAATGTCTTTATTGGGCCAAGGAAATGACCACCTCCTTTCCCTCACAACGGCAATCCTCCCGAACTGTGGAGGCTTTCTCAACTTTGAAGTCGTTCTCAATGGAACAGCCCCCGAGGAAGAGTACTTCAAAGTAGGTTTTGGGTCCACCTCGAGAACGGCCACCTGGGCATCCATCGCCGGGTTGGAAGTTGAAGAAACGTCATGTTGAGGCACAAATTTGGATGTTTTTACCATCGAATTTTGGAAAATATGAAGATTTGAAGGTGAGGATGAAGATTTGAAGGTAAGGATGAAGATTTGAAGGTCAGATTTAAAGATTTGAGGAAGGAGTATGATGATTTGAAGATGAAAATATGAAGATCTAGAAAACAATATATGAAGGTTGGAAGGAGTTAGGAATAAGTGAAGAATTCGAGGGTAAGTCAAGGAGCTCTAGAATTAGAGAGTAAAAACGTGAAAAAGAGATCGAAGCTTTTTATAGAGAAAGGGTAATCAATGCGTGATGTTTCGCATTCAGGGACGGTCAACCGGCGGCTGACACGTGTTCGAAGTTAGAACAACGCAACTGACGGGACGTTTCGTTGACCCGTCAACTCGGTTCTAGCATACGGAAGAAGGAACCGGGGTTAATTTATCGCTTCTCGTCACTTCAATAAATCTACTCTCCGGGAAACAAGGGGACTATCCGTGTACGGGTAAAATTGGGGACATATTTTTCCCCGATTCCCCGATGTGGAAACAGGGGAGAAGCATGGGCCAACGTGATTATAATCGAGGTCCAAGAACCCCTTGTATCGAAACTCGGAGGAACAAACAATGTATCTCAGATCGGGACAGTGAAATAACGAACCCAAACACAGTATAGCTTTTGGACTTCTGGAAACGCGGAGAAGAGTTACGCATGACGAGCAAGGGGTCGTAATATTCGCCCTTAACCGGATATTACGGTGGGAATCCCGTTCAATATCAACTATGGATCAATATTTACAGGAAAAAGGAGATTTTTACCTTATTTAGACTTGTTCTAGGTCTGAAATTCCTCTACTATATAAAGGAAAATATTTTCTTTATTCTGACACATTGTGACACGCAAATAAAAGCAATAAAATTTTATTTTTGACTTCCAGCTATTTTTTAAAGTGTTTTTCGTTTTGTTCTCTTATTTATTCACCACCGAGCTTGTATCAAAGGTCTGATCGAGGACAAAGTCCACTATTCAATCTAAGATCGGACTTGACCATCACGCTGTGATTGTTTTGATCATTTATTTTATCTCTAGCTTATTTATTTATGATTCTTAATCATTCGTATTGAATTAAATCACATATCCTTTAAACCGTGTACAAATTTAATTGTTACTCATTTTAGGGGCACAGTTTGGCGCCCACCATGGGACAAGAATAATAGTGGTGATTTGATACGAATCTCCATCACACACCCTATTTTACGCTTGCTCTTTGAAATTTTGATTCTAGATTAACCAAAGGATCTTAAACTCTCAGTCTACTCACTTGAATTTTTCCGGCGATACCAGCGGTTGCAAGAAACCCTAGGAAAAAAGTAATCTGCAGACCTAGAAGCAGAATATTTACAAATAGCTGATAAAGTTTTTAAAATAGATTTGAAAAGGAGAAGAAAAGGAGAAGCAAAAAAGGAGGAGTAAAGCTTTGCAAACCCGTACATGAGCTAACGAGAGGCAGGGAAGAAAGAGACAGTTAATGGAAGAACGATGCTCCAAAATGGGAGTGTAAGTGGACCCACTAGTCCAAATGTCATACAAAAAGGGTCTCGTACAAGTATGACGTGGTAGACACAATACGTGTAAGTGTTATTCCCGATATTTCAACCCATAATTTTTAATCCAATTTGTTGGAGAGAAGGAAGTTAATATATTATTACAGATAGATTAAAGATAGAATTGTTTACCTTGAAAACGGTAATTACAATTAGATTTAATTGTGTGGTTCTAAAAATACATGATTTATTTTTATGCTAGTTGTTAAACAATTGATGCTATGTGGGAGACTTATAAAATAAAGTAAGAGCTTGAAGGTAGTGTATCAAGCAAACCAAGTGGCTGAGAATCGGGGCCTCGAGCTGGCTTATACAGGGCCTCGAAGTCGAGCTAGGTGTTAGGCTCTGAACAGTCGATGGGGAACTAACAGTTCTAAGGGCCTTGATGAGGGATTTTTATGATCAATGATGAGTGATAAATAAAGAACAATCAATGAAATACAATAAATGTAAGTAATAACATCAAAGAAGAATATGTTTAAGTTAGAGAGTAGAGAATGTTCTTGTTCTTGTATTCAATGTTGTGTATGTTATATATCCCTTACAAAGTGACAAGGATCCCCTATATATATGAGGGGAATCCCAACATAGTACAAATGAATTTATTACAAAGATACGTGGCTGATACAGCCATTTAATGCCATGGTACGGGCTTGTACTAGCTTAATAGACTTGGTCAGCTTTAATCAGGTGCCTTGGGAACTTCCCATTTTGCCTATCATAACCACTGATTTATACTGCCCCGAGGTCAAACATTGAGAATCCTCAGGGTCAAACCTCGAGCCGCACCTCGAGCCTTTGGAGAGGTACTTACGAAGCATGATAAAGTCGGACCCTTTGATTTTTACCGTATACAGATAGTCCCGGCATTTTTTAGGATGAAAATGATAAGAAACGATCTTGAATTCTTGACTTTCTTGAACATCTTGCGATGATGTCATGCTTGTGACGTCAGTGTTCCAAGTGACTGAAAACATCCTATCATTCCATCTTCAGAAGTATTCAATACACTGCCGGTTCATTCTCCCAAAAGCGATGATATCGCCGCCGATCTGTTTCCCAAAAAGCATTGATTGCGCCTGTCAATACATTTCCCATAGGTATTGATTGCGATGTAGGTTACTCTACTGCCTTTCTATAAGTGGGAGGTTTCTTGAACCTAAACTCCATCCAGTCATTTTTCAACAATCATTAGCCCTTTTCTTCTCTTCTTCCTCATCCAAACTCTATTTTCCATGGTTCCATCCTGTGACCGTAAGGTCATACGGCAACGGTTTTGCCAGTTATGCCATGGCTCTCTTTCAGATCTTTTCCCTACTGAGTGGGATGGTACTGGTCTTTTATTGTTGTTGTTGTTGTTGGGCTGAAATAATGAGAGAGGGGCTTCAAATTATTGTCGCCTCAGAGGATATGTGGACCGTGAATTGCTGCTCATCTCTCTTACCTTCAACCTGGTGCGGCGCTTCACTCCCTTTGCTTTCCCCGGAGTGAGGTGGCATCATCTACTAACTGTTGCATCTCACACTGGTGCAACGTCTCAAGAAGTGGCTTCATAATAGTAGTGCTGGCGAGACCCATTCTAGCAAAATTTTTCACTAGGCCACAATTTTGCTGGCTTTAAAAGCTTTTGCTCTATGATAGGCTATAGCCTTCTTCCTCATCTATTGCTGCTTCAGAGGAGATTTTCGAAGATGTCGCTATGAAGATCGAAATGGATCCCCGAGGAAATGGTTCTCGCAGATGTTGCTCCCGAGGATGTACCTCCAAGGGTAGATTAGACTTCTAGATGTTCTTTTTTGCTTCTTTGTTTTTGTGTAAGGACCCCTCGTGGGCTTTGTAATCATTGTTTATTAATACAAAAAATGTTTCTTCAATTTGTCTTTGACTTGTGCTAGATTTCCTTTCGCCTGCGTTTGTAAAAGTTCCGAGCATGTGACTTTATCGATCGATCCGTATACTGAACCCGGACGTGGGTATTCCATTGGTTTTTGATTGGCTAACACGATATTTCTTGAAAACCCTTTGACATCCCTCAGGCTAAGTTCGGATTGACCTGATACAAACTTAGGCAGCCAGGACTTCCGACTTCAAATTGAGCGAGAGTGAGGCCTCGAATTTTGGACCAAAACATAGCCCTTTTAGGCCCCGTTGGTAGTCCTCGAGGGATGAATTTGCTTGATCACCTGAAAATAAAGATAGCCTTTGGGCCTTTCCAAATAGTCCCTGAGTGAGAGTTTACTTGAACTCGGGTGGCCTCGAAAACTTGCTTTGAACTTAAAATGAAGATGGCCCCCGGGTTAAAGTAACCGAGAGCGTGTGTGAGTTGAACTGAAGGCAAAAATAGCCCTGAGACTTTATTAATAACCTTCGAGTGAGAACCGGTTCAGATCTAGAAGGATCCTCGAGATCGGGCACCATCTCGAGGCTAGGTTTATGCGGGCATCTCCTTAGAGCCCATCGTTATTGCAACAAAGATCCTCGAGACCGGGTACCGTCTCGAGGCTATGTCGATACAGGGGTCTTTGATCCCTCGAACGTTGTATGACAACATCAATCGTATGACACAACCGTGAAATGATCGAGGTGATCCCGCCGGTACACTTTCCCAAAAGTGACAATAGCCTAGCCAGCATTAATTGGTCCTTTCAGGGTAGGCGGACAGTCGAAACTTGCTCTATATATGAGTTTGTTTCCCTCTTTTTTGAGGATTTCGCTATTTTGAGCATCTATCCCTTTTCATAGAGTTCATCATTCTTGTATCAGCTCTTTCGCCATTTTAATTTGAAGCTTTCGCTTAAGTACCGTTTTCCCTCTCTTGTTCCGCCACGGTTATGGCTGCCATGTCCAAATCTGTTCACCAAGAAGAGGATAGCCCCACTTCTGCTTCCTGCTTGGCTAGTGGTACACTGCCGGCGTTCGGGGAGCTAGCCCCGAGAGGTTTTGTCTCGGGGAGGGACCTTACGTCAGAGAGTCCTCCCAATGTTCAGGGCCATTGGAAGTATGCATCGAGATTCATTTCATCAATAAGAGAGGGACACCCCGAGGCGGTGAGGAGAGACTGCGGATGGGGAGAAAAGGTGGTACTGCAGTTACCTTCCCTGGGAGAGAGCATCATGGCTCATGTGGAGGGGTTTCTAAATGTATACACGTACCCCTTTACATTGGGCCCTATTGATAGAGTCGTGCTCGACTTCTGTCGAAGATATCGGGCTACCGTGGCATAGGTTCACCCGTCGTTCTGGAGGATAGTATTGATGATGAGGTTCCTTGTGGAGGAAGCCGGGCTTGAGTTCACCTTTAGCCATCTCATTATGTTGTACCGGCCCTTTCATCACCGAGGCCCAATAACTTTGCGATGTTGATCCGCGAGGCCCTTTGTTGTCGACGATGAAGAAGATGGGACCGAGGGTGTATGAGTCGATGTGCCCGAGTACGGACTGTTGATATTATCCTCGTTGAGTGTCACACGTAAGTGGTACACTTGCGTTTTTATCGTTTTTGGTCATGGCAAAGGAGTATTCAGTAAAGACGCTTCCCTTTTCTTTTTTGCAGCAATCTCGTGGATTCCATACGAGGTCCCTCACCTGACGGATAGGGCTTGGAAGTTGGCGGCCCACTCGACCTATGATGGGCGTAAGTGGCGAGATCTGTCCAAGGGTAGATGGGAGGCCAAACACCACGGTACGTGTTGCGTGGTTTGTTTTCTTTGAAAGGTACTTTCTTTTATGCAAGCTAACTCCGTCACCATAGGCATTGGGGAATTTTCTAAGATGAGGCCATGTCCCCTCAGAGAGGATGAAGGATCGTCGGCTTCAGGACCGAGGAATAGTAACGAACAGAAAAAACCCTCGAAGGGTGAAGGTGCCCAGAGCGAGGTTAGTCCTGCCCGGAGGCTTAGAGAAGATGTATCAGCTGAGCCTGCAGCGCCCGAGGCTTCTGGCCTCGCCAAAATGGTTCCTCCTTTGCCGTCGTCTTCCCTTCCCGACAAAGGTACTTCGGGGGATAAGGATTTTCTGGCGCCGTCTTCTTCTCGCGTCAAAGGCACTTTAGGGGATAAGGATTTTCTGGCGCCGTCTTCTTCTCCCGTCGAAGGCACTCGAGGGATAAGGACCTTTTGGCGCCGTCTTCTTCTCCCGTCGAAGGTACTTCAAGGGGTGTTCGGGGCCAAGGGCCGCCTGACTCAAGCAAGGTCTCGAACGATCACATTTTTATTGGGAGCGATTCTACTGGGGCCGATAAGACCAGGACAGTAGATTTGCGCTCGACTTTTGAGGAGGCTCAACGGCTCTGTTCTGTGGTGAGTTTTGGCCAATTGTATTGGTTTATTGATTTTGCACTTTCATTTACTTATTGAGCTCCTTTTTCATAGGCCTTTGACAGGCTTAAGTCCGAGCTGCTTCGTCGTGAAGCCGGATTGTGAAAAGCCTTGGACGGGGATAAATACCTCAGGCTTCTTTGCGACAAAAAGGCAGAGGATCTGGTATACCTGCGGTACGAGGCGATTCGGAGCCGGAACTATGAAAGCTACCTCAAGGGATAGGTAACCTCTGTTTTGAAGGGGTGCATGTTTCTCCTCCTACCTTCTGAGATTAATATTTTGACATGTCAGTTGCAGAAAAAGACGGAGGACCTGGAACGCCTTTGCGGCGAAGTTGGTCAGGCCAAGTGCGAGTGCGATGGGCTAAAGTCTCAGGCTGATGCCCAAGTTGCGGCCAAGAAGAATGCTTTGGCCAAGGCCTCTGCCCTTGAAGTGCAACTCCGGATTGCTCGTGAGAACAACTCGGTCCAGACGAGCGTGATTGCAAGGCTCGAGTCTGAGCTTTTGAAGAGGAAGGCCGTGGTTGTAGACGCCCGAGCTGAAGCTGAAGTGATTCGAGCTAAGGATGATAAGAAAGTGGCCATCTATTTCAAGGACGCTGTCGATGCTCGGGCTGAGCTAAGAGGGGCTTCTGATCGGGAGAGCAGAAAAAGCAACGAGTATGCTCTGTGCAAATCTCATAGGGAAACTCTCGAAGATACATGCTAGGGGTTTCGATCTCTCGGAGGAGATAGCGCAGGCGAATGCGGATGAATACGATGTCAAGTTCCTCTTGTCCGATGCCGAAGATTATGAGGAGGAGGCTGACGGGCCACAGTCCCTGAGGAGAGCGTATGCTAGGCCTTGCTTTCTTGATTCTTTGTACAGTGTTCTTGGAGAACTTTGTAAATGGAGTTTTGTATATATGTATAAAAGGAAGCCTTTTGGTTTCACCTTTCAAGCATTTCCCTTTGCTTGTGTTCGTCTCCTTTTGTTTTGAACTCATAGGTCTATCGATGTTTTGGCCAGGTGAACTAGACTTCGAGGTAAAAACCCTTAGGTTTGTAAATCGGCCCTAAGGCTTGTTGGGCTTGCTCGTAGGCTCTTACGCATTTTCCCTTAGGCGTTTTTTAGTTAACTGTTTCAGGCTCAGTCTTCGAGTCGGATCTCGACTCAAGCTCATTGACCCTTAAGTTTTCGAATTTTAAGCTGGCGTCTGAGTTCTTACGCGTTGGGTTGGTACGGCCTCTAATACAGGCTCGCGACAGCGGCTCTTACGCGCCGGGTCGGTACGCCTATTAGTTTAAGCTGGCGACAGTGGCTCTTACGCGTTGGGTCGGTACAACCTTTAATTTAAGATGGCGATAGCGGCTCTTACGTGCTGGGTTGGTACGACCATTAGTTTAAGTTGGCGACAGCAGCTCTTACGCGCTAGGTCGGTACAACCATTACTTTAAGCTGGCGATAGTGGCTCTTACGCGTTGGGTTAGTACGACCTTTAATTTAATCTAGCTCTTACGTGCTGGGTCGGTTCGACCGCAGTGGCTGTTACTCGTTGGGTCGGTACGACCATTAGTATAGGCTTATTTTTCCTTCGTTGAAGTTTTTTGTATTCGTACGACTCTTCGACGGATCGATAAGAACCTCGATTGCGAGCCGTTATGTGACAATGGGCGAGCACCTCGGGAGGTTTCGCTCGATGGCTGAATTGTTTCGAAGCCCTTTTATTGTTTAGAGCTGATATGATGGAAGTTTTTTTTTGCTTATGTCGAGGGTAGCCTCATTAACCGGTTCTTTTCGAAGTATTTTCGAACTAATTTGAAGGCATGTGAGTTTTATGGTGACGGTCGGGCATCCTCGAGTCGCGTTAGTTTGGCTGGTGCAGCCTTGTAACCGTAGTCATCGTATTTGGCTGCAGCCATTTAGTCCCCGAGTGAAGTAGCTTCGACGCTATATCGAGGGTACGCCTTTTTAGGGGTCTTACAAGTTCGAATATATAGCCTTAACTTTAAGATCGGGATTATGCCTTTTGTAAGGTCTTATAAATTTTGACATGCCTTACTTGAGGTCTTACAAATTTGGTTACTTGGTACAAGTATAACTCATGCTTTGCTTGAGGTCTTACATATTTGGTTACTTGGTAAAAGTAAAACTCATGCCTTGTTTGAGGTCTTACAGATTTGGTATTGCCTTGTGAAGGTCCTATGAGCTCGAGGTTGCCCGCATGGGGTCTTATAGCCTCGAGTTGACAAATCGATGGGGTGACCGTCGGCGACAGTCCCCGAGACATCGAGAGTTTTTTGGCTCTGGAGTCATTTTGTTTAAACTTGGACTTGCCTCATTGAGGGCTTACGAGTTCGAAGTTTCCGACCCGAGGTCATATGCCTTCGAGTTTTTGACGTCAGACCCCTAGTGTTCAGGTAATTTCTGGCTCTGGAGCCGTTTCTTGGAAAAATAGCGAATTACTTTGAAGAGCAAAGTGTTTTGATGGAAAAATATTCCTCGATTACTTGGCACAAGTATACATGTTTTTGTTGTCAAAGGCTTAATTATTCTATGCGGACACGGTTCATTCGACCGTTTGGCCCGATACATCATTTTCCTATTGAGACCCTTTTTGGCTCATCTTGGCTTCTTCGAGGGAGTGATCTCCCGGGGGGATGCCCCCCCCAGTATTCGAGGTTGATTGAAGAGAAGCCTTGAATACTTGTTAAGTTCTCCTCAGGTAGCATATGGATGTTGCCTCGTTAAAAGCCTTGCCGGTAAAACCCTTTCTGGGATAAAACCCGATGGAAGGAAAAGAGTGCAACGTATGCTTTAAAACCTGAGGTCTTCAAGTTGGAAAGCATTTCGATTGTTCCGATCGGACACCTGCATACAAGTTAGTGTAAGATGTAAAATAAAAATGGAGATGATTATACCTTAGTGGTGATGGCGCTTCGAGCCTCGATGTGCTTCAATAGTTTGCTCAAGGGACGCGGTACGGTCCTTTACTTGTTCATTCGGGTGTAGCCGAGAATGTGTCTCGTGATTGCTACTTCCCTGTTTGCTTGTCCTTTAGCTCCTTCGATGTTTGAGGCATCGATGTCGATGCCACATCGTGCACCGCGAACATCTCACTTGCTACATGTTGTTCTCCGTACACAATTTTTATTCCGTCCTTTGTCGAAAATTCCATCATTTGATGAAGAGTTGATGGTACTGCTCTCACGCAGCGTATCCATGACCTTCCGAGTAAGGAATTGTATCTCATTTCTCCTTCAATGATATGAAACTTGGTATTTTGGGTTGTGCCAGCCACGTTAACCGGGAGGGTGATCTCCCCTTTCGTCATCTCGCTCGCCATGTTGAATCCGTTGATGACTCGAGAAACAGGCACGATTTGGTCGAGCAGTCCGAGCTGCTTCACCACCCTCGACCTGATAATGTTGGCCGAGCTACCTGGGTACACATGTACACATTTTATTTGAAATGTATTCACAAGAAAAGAGATTACCAGTGCGTCGTTATGAGGCTGAGACAGGGTCTCGATGTCCGCGTCGCTGAATGTGAGAGCGTCCTCGGGTATGTAACCTCGAGTTCGCTTTTCCCTGGGGATGGATATTTTTGTTCGTTTTCAATGGGTTCCTGTGGGATGTCGACTCCCCTAACAACCATGTGGATGACATGTTGTGGTTCTTCTGTTTTGTTTTTCCTGTTCTCCTCTCATTCTCAGAATTGATTTTTAGCTCGGTCACTAAGGAATTCTCGAAGATGCCCTTTGCTGATTAGTCGGGCTACTTCCTCTCGGAGCTGTCTGCAATCTTCGGTCCTATGACCGTGTGTGCCATGAAACTCGTATACCAGGTTGGGGTTCCTTTGTGAAGGATCTGATTGTACGGGTTTTGGCCACCTGGTTTCTCTGATTTTACCGATGGCAGAGACGACGTCTAAGACATAAATGTTGAAGTTGTATTCGGACAATCGGGGTGCCTCCGTCGTTCCTGCATGTCTGTCGAATTCGACTCTGCCCACGAGTCCCCGAGTATTCTGACCTCGTTCTGTTCTTCGATCATTTCGGGGTATGTTACACCTTGGGGCGTTTCTTCGGTCTTCAGTGTACGGTTGATACCTTTCCTTGTTCGGCCTTGGTTCCTTCGCCAAGAGCCTTCTAGGATATACTGAGCCGAGGGGGCTCCTAGTTGGTCGTCCTCGACCCTAATCTTCGATTGATTTCGATTGTGGACATCTGACCAGGTCACAGTGGGATATTCTACCAACTTCTGCTTTAATTGCCTTGAAGCTGTCGAGCTTCGTTCGTTCAAACCTTGGAGGAAGGCCTGCACTGCCCAGTCATTGGAGACTGGCGGTAATTCCATTCACTCCATTTGGAAATGAGATACAAACTCCCACAGCATCTCGTTTTCTCTTTGTTTGATCTTGAAGACGTCGGACTTTCTTGTAGCAACCTTAATGGCACCAGCGTGTGCCTTTATGAAAGAATCTGCCAGCATGGCAAATGAATCTATTGAATTTTGGGCTAGGTTGTGATACCACATCATGGCCCCTTTTGAAAGTGTTTCTCCGAATTTCTTCAACAGGACAGATTCAATCCCGTCGTCATTCACGTCATTCCCTTTTACAGCACAAGTGTAAGCAGTGATGTGCTCGTTGGGGTCCGACGTTCCGTTATACTTTGGGAGATTAGGAATTCTGAATTTCTTCGGAATGGGCTTTGGAGCGGCGTTTGACAGGAATGGCTTTTGTACAAATTTCTTTGAATCTACACCCTTCAGGATCGGGGGTGCGCCTGGGATCTGATTGACCCTTGAATTGTAGGTCTCCACCGTTTTGTCATTGGCTTCTATCTTCTTTTCTCCCGATTCAATCCTCTTCGTGAGGTCCTCGAGCATTTTTATGATAGCGGGATCGGCTGCTGACCCGTTGTTGCTTGATCTTTCTGGTATTTGTTCGGCTTGAGGAGTCATTTCCGGTCCTGTTGTGCTCGGAGTTTTTTGGTGGCTCTGCAGCTGAGCGATCGCCAGCTGTTGCGCCTGCAACATCTCAAAAATGACGTGAAATCTAACCTGTCGTTCCTCCCGAGCTGGGGTTTTTTGAGCTTCTTGTTGGTTTTCTTGGCGTATACTCATGTCAGTGTGGGAGCTTATATTGACGTGTTGGGCGTTGCGCGAGACCACGTCCACGGGAATTGGTTCTGGTGCATCCTTAGGGTTTCGCGGTGGTACACCAACACCTGAAACAACTACATCATTCTCTCCATGGTCCTCAGGACCGTTGTTCTCATGTGCATTCACTAAGTTTGACATTTTGGCCTGAAATCAAAGATTCCTTGGACAAGAAAAAGCGTGAAAAGATAACTTGCATTATGTAGTAAACCAACAAGAAAACAATCTATTATTTTTAGCCCCACAATGGGTGCCAAACTGTTTATCTTGAAAACGGTAATTACAATTAGATTTAATTTTGTGATTCTAAAAATACGCAAAATTTTTATGCTAGTTGTTAAGCAATTGATGCTAAGTGGGAGACATAGAAAACAAAGTAACAACTTGAAGGTAGCGTATCAAGTAAACCAAGTGGCTGAGAATCGGGGCCTCGAGGTCGAGCTAGGCATTAGGCTCTGAACATTCGATGGGGAACTAACAGTTCTAAGGGCCTTGATGAGGGCTTTTTATGATCAATGATGAGTGATAAATGAAGAACAATCAATGAAATGCAATAAATGTAAGTAATAAGATCAAAGGAGAATATGTTTAAGTTAGAGAGTAGAGAATGTTCTTGTTCTTGTATTCAATATTGTGTATGCTATGTATCCCTTACAAAGCGACAAGGATCACCTATATATATGAGGAGGAATCCCAAAATGGTACATATGCATTTATTACAAAGATACGCGGCTGATACAGCCATTTGATGTCACGGTACGGGCTTGTACTAGCCTAATAGACTTGGTCAGCTTTAATCAGGTGCCTTGGGAACTTCCCGTTTTGCCATCATAACCATCGATTTATACTTCCCCGAGGTTGAACATTGAGAACCCTCGGGGTCAAACCTCGAGATGCGCCTCGATCCTTTTGAGACATACTTACGAAGCGTCACAAAATTGGACCCTCTGATTTTTACCGTATACAAGAATCGTAGAGAAGCCTCTATAGTCGTTGTTATTCTTTCAAACGTCGTTCTTTCGCTGATGAACCATGGCTGTTAAGTCCATATTGATGTCAGAATAGAGAGACGAAACCTTTAATATGTTGCCGTTCAGCTCCTGAATTAGACCCACGTTCTGCACCATTCTGTCGTGCATTCTTGACTGGTGGTTCTCATTAACATGGTGAATCGGCAATCTATTTCGATCTAACATCGACTGCACTTGTCTATAATTGTTGGAAAAAGAGTTCCACGTCTCAGAGTCACCTTCTTCTTCCATACTGAAGTCGTCATCCCTATATTGCTCTTCCACGATAGGGTTGTTGGCTCTGCGATGGTTATTAGTGGTGGCTGCAGAGTTACGGGAGCGGGATTTTTCTAAGGATTGACGGTGGCGATTGAGGTTTGAAGTCTCTTCCATCATGTAGTTCAAGAATAATTGATGAAGAAATGGAAATGTTGAGGTTTCCTTCTGTCTTTGAAGATGTACAAGTGTTTGATACAATTTTGCCTACTTCTTGTGCTTTATATAGAGGTCAAGGAAGTGTGTTTAACTAAAAGATGTCGAAACCTTTTTGATTAAATCAATTAATGAAGATGAAGAGGTAAATCATAGTCAAACGTAATAAACTCCAGATCTAAAAATGAATCAGAAAGTGATGAATAAGATAAAATAAGGGCAATCAATCTTATTGATGTTTTTCGTTTCTTCTCTCATGATACAGTGAGGATGATCAATTTACATGATATAGTGAGGACAATCAATTTACATCCTTTCTTCAAAGAAAGCTATAGAAGAGAGGAAAGAGAGAAAAAGCCTCCCTTCACTTGGAGGATTCCTCGCATATATATAGTCCTGGAGTCCTTGCTATATTCTTTGGTCGATGTGTGATGTTCTAAACGTCAATACCACACAAGAGGGGGGGGTGATTTGTGTGGTACCCAATTTTCGCTTTAGAAGAACCTGATTCTTCTAGGTGTACTTACTATTACTGTTTGCGGAATTAAGAGTGCATAAAATAAATAACACAGAGATTTTTACGTGGAAAACACCTGGCTCAAAAGGTGAAAAAAACCACGACCTACTACTCAGTAGGATTTTCCCAAACTTCCACTAAAATCACTGAGCCAAAACAGCATTTACAAAGCTCTTGTAAACCTAAGGATTAAACTCTAATCCCAGTATGGCACACAGCCTCAACTGTTGCGACACCTTCAAGTTAGCCTATAACATGAATACTCAAAGTACCTATTACAATTGCTTCTACAAAAGCTGGAAAGGTACAACTCTAAACCACCTACTATAATTGAACTAGAATAAAAATAAACACAATGGAATTGGTTCTTCTATCTTGTCCAAGTAGTTTCAGGAATGCACACTTGATCTCACATAAATTGCTTGCAAAATTGCCTCGCTCTTTTGCTCTCAATTTAGTTTCACTTCTGCGTTTGTGCAATCCCTGTAAAAGAGAACAAGTACTGTTATTTAATGAGTTAGTAACAGAGTTTGATTGAGACTCAATTGCTGATCTTCCATCGAAGTTGAGTCCTTGAACAATACAAACTCCAACTCTATCCTTTATCCGAATCGTGCCCTCTTCCCATGAGGATACTTTCTTTCCTCATCCAATATGCAACCTTTTCGATCAGTTCAGGAGATATTGCTGCTTTATCCTTGAGACTTATCTCCTTCATGTGTATCTCACATGTATAGGTTGATAAACACTGTGTCTCACATGATGGACCTGGTCCATGACTGAGTTCATTTGTCATTCTTCAAAACTTCACCTGAACTTGGGCCAACAAATTCCCCCTTTTTGATGATGACAAACTCTGTGCTTTTACTGATCAGACAACCTGTGGAACTCAGCTTAATCGTCAACACTTTAACTTAGAAATTTTAACTTATCATCAAGGACCAGGTTTAATCAGGTTATAAATATCACATTATTCAGAATCAGAATAACAAGTAAAGCACAATATCTCTTCCCCCTTTTGGCATCATCGAAAAGTTGCAAATAATGTGAATCCCATATTTTAATAATTACTCATAGCCACTAGGGCAACTGCAAGTGAAAACATGGTTCAATTAATCAACAACCAACAATCAAAATTAAATATTAAGATCAGAATCTTCATAGAGCAAGAGAAAAAGCAAATTGTCATTGATTAGGATATGTTTCCACAAACAGACCACAAAGAGAAAGAAAAACTTCCAAACATGAGCAACAAAAACAGAAAAAATCCCGAATCTGGGTCACTGGGGGTTCTAGATAGGTTCAAAAACAAGAACTGGAAGACCTAAGGCTTGGAGGAACTAGAGGGCTGGGTTTGGGGAAGGTTGAGCATATTCTTAAGCATTCCTTCACTTTTCTCCTTTTCTTTTGCTAGCTCAGCTCGAAGGCCATCTCTTTCAGCTTCCAAATCAGCAACACGAGCCTGAAGCCTAGCAATTTTAGCACCCTTAGTTCCACACTCTCGAACCAAAGCCCTAACCTTGCTATTTACTGGTGTCTTCAGAGATGAACCAGGTTCAACTGGGGTGGCATTGACAGGATAGTCACAAGCCAATCAGGTCTTAACACCAAAATGCTCCTTGCTTGATGCCATCTCCCATTTCTTCAAAGGCACCCTAAGCTTGTCCAGCACAATAGTCAGTATGAACCCATATGGAGTTGCATGTGCCTTGGAGCCATTAATGACCCTCTCCAGTAGTTTGACAATAAAAGCAGGCCAATTTATCTGCTTTCCTCTCACAAGGTATTCCATAAGCACCAGGTCCATATAGTTGGCAGTATGCCTCCTCTCCTATCTGGGCAGCAGGCACTTGTTCAATACAAATAAGACCTTGTGCTCAGGTCTCATCTCACTCTTCTAAACAAATCTGGCTTCAGGTACATCTTCAGCATTTGCAGCATCACAAAAATTTCTAGTAATTTGAAGAGCAGTGGGGAGAGATTCCAGACATGGCCACCTCTGCCTTGCATAGTCATCATACCCTTCACTTGGTATGTCTAGAATCTCACCCGGTTTGATTGCATCAAACTCCACTTTTACTCCTCTCACCAGGATGGAGACTACCCCATTTTTCATAGTGGCATTGGCCATGAACTCAATCAACTCATTTCTAGCCAGCCTTCCATCCATCTCAAGGACCATGTCCTTCCACCCTTGTGCAGTAAGAGCATCCATCAATCTTCTCATACCTGGCTCATCCGGGTCTTTCAACAATCTTCCTTTAAAAAATTTTCTCCTGCCAAAGATGGCAAACCTATCCTGTTCTTTCTCAAACTCCTCCTCTTCTTCTTCTCCACTCCATTCTTCTTCTTTTTTAGTAATTTTTACCTATTTCCCTTTCACTGCAGATCTGGTTCTTTTGGCTAAGGAGGGTTCAGCTGATACTGGTGAAGAGGAAGACTTCTTGGAAGAAGTCTTGGATCTTTTTGGTTTGGGAGTAGGAACTTCTTCAGTTGTTCCTCTTTCTTGATGGACCAGGTCCATCTCCTCTTCTTCTTCTTCTGCAACCTCAGAACTCTCCACAACCTTAGCCTTTCCTTTTTCCCTCTTTTTCTTCCTGCTCTCATCTAGAGCTTTCTGCAATTCTGTTTTACTTTGCTTCACCTTGCTTCTAGTAGCTCTTCCCTTTGGTACTGAAGGGACTGTAGGCTTTTGAGATGACACTTTACTTTTCTTTGTTGGCTTGGAAGCAGTTGGAGCCTTTTGTGTGGAAGCCTTGTGCTTCTTTGGATCATAACTGGCCCCAACCTTCTTCAGAAGTTCTGCCAAAGTTTCCTCAGCAGATGCACCAGGTTCATATTGATGCTTGCTTAAATTTACTAGCCCTTCAGCCGCCTCCCCAGAACTATTTCCCCCTGAGTTGTTACCACTCTCTTCAACATTCCCACAGATAGCCAATAATTTTTCTTTCTTATTTCCCCTCACATTACCACTGTCTCCTCTCTCTCTTTTTCTTTCTGTTTTCCTCCTCTTCTACTAGAATCAGCACCCTATACATCCTTGAAAGGACCAACCAAGACAAACCTATTTTCAACCTTTTCAACTACATCAGAACATACCAAACAAGTATTTACCTCACCAGGGGTTTCTTGATTCTTATCAGTGTCAGAGGAACCATGTTCTTCACCTTCGCTGGCAGAGATAAAAGCTTCAGACTCAGAGCTGGAGTCAGATTCTTTAGCAGAACTTTCCTTCTTCTGGCTAGCCCTTAATTTCTCATTTAGAGCTTTTCTCAAAGAACCAGAAGCTACAGTTTTTCTAGCCAACATTTTCTGCCGGCGGAACCTTGGTTTTGAGGTTTCACTAGGGGGTGTAGATGAGGATGTATTAGAAGGGGATACTGGTGGGGGAGTTCTAGGATTATCTTGGGGATTAGTCATGATGAATTATTTCTGGAGAAGATTTGGGAATTTTGGAGAGAAAAAGATAATCAGAACTAGAGAGGATTTTTGACGGTTATGAAATAATGAAGAAGGGTGTGGTGAGTATTTAAAGATGATTAGAAGTAATTGCAGTAACGGCAGCTTTTTGCAGGAGTCAATTAGAAGTCTAATCACTTTAGAATTCCGGTCTCTTAGTGGTTAATAGGCGACGCTAGATTTTAGGCAAAAATCCCGTTTTCTTTAGAGTTCTAGGAGAATGAAACTGGTTCAATGCTCAACGGATAGAATTTCTGGGAATTTGATGAATGTAGGACTTCTGCTCATGATTGAAAAATTAATCTTTCTAATTGTGCACGTATAGAAAACATACCTGAACTTTCTCATAAGCATATACTAATGAACCAGGTTCTTCAAGTAGAACTCTCTTGAACATGCCTCAAATGTCACAATAGAAAAAACTTTGTAAGAGATCAGTGAGTCATATATACACATGTCACAGGAGTATACTGATTAAAGTATGAAACTGAGTAAGAATTGATCTAGATATTTACACAATAGTTAGAACTCCTAACCAAAAAAAAAATTTCATTTTGTTTTTCAAAATATTTTTTTTTCATCGTGCATTCTGAACTGGACCTATTAGGTGATCTTAATCATCCCCAATTCCAACTTGTTCCTCTCAAAGTTTTCTCTACTCAATGCTTTAGTAAAGATGTCAGCTATTTGTTTATCAGTAGCACAGAATTCTATTGAAATCAATCCTTTCTCATAGTTATCTCTTAAGAAGTGGTGTCTAACATCTATGTGCTTAGTCCTCTTATGATGAACAGGGTTCTTTGTCATACTTATAGCACTAGTGTTATCACAAAATATTGGAATACATCCCACTTCAATTCCAAAATCTACCAGAGCTGTTGTTTGATCCATAGTAATTGAGCACAACAAGAAGCAGCAGCAACATACTCAGCTTCAGCAGTAGATAGGGGTTTGCTTTTTGGTAGCCCATGACACAAGACATGAACCAAGGAAGTGTGCCATACCTGAGGTGTTCTTTCTATCCACTAGGAAACCTGCATAATCAGCATCAGCATATCCTACTAGATCAAAATTACTACCTTTAGGATACCAAAGGCACAGATCAGTGGTTCCTTTTAGATATCTCAATATCCTCTTGACAGCAGTCAAGTGAGACTCTTTTGGATTTGCCTGAAAACGAGCACAAAGTCCTACACTGAAAACAATGTCAGGTCTGCTAGCAGTGAGATACAAGAGTGAACCAATCATACCCCTATACAACTTTTGATCAACTGATGAACCAGGTTCATCAACATCTAATTTAGTGGCAGTTGCAATGGGTGTGTCTATTTCTTTAGATTCCTCCATTTTAAACTTTTTGAATAGCACTTTTGTATACTTCTGCTGATGGATCATGGTTCCATTTGGACGTTGTTTGATCTGTAAGCCTAAGAAGAAATTAAGCTCACCCATCATGCTCATTTCAAACTCACTCCCCATTAATTTTGCAAAGTCCTTACTTAGCTTGTCAGTGGTGGCCCCAAAGATTATGTCATCAATATAAATTTGCACAACAAGGAAATCCTTACCCTTTTCCCTTAAGAATAAGGTACTATCTATTTTACCTCTCTTGTAACCATGCTCCAGCAGGAATTTTAACAGTCGTTCATACCATGCTCTTGGGGCCTGCTTGAGTCCATAGAGAGCCTTGTGCAGCTTGTACACATGCTCAGGACATTCCTTACTCTCAAACCTGGAGGTTGTTTCACAAACACTTCTTCTTTTAGGTAGCCATTTAGGAAGGCAGTTTTGACATCCATCTGATGAAGAGTGAATTCCATATGCGCTGCAAAGGCTATGAGAAGTCTGATTGTCTCTAGTCTTGCAACTGGAGCAAAAGTCTCATCATAGTCTATGCCCTCCTCCTGGTTGTAACCTTGGACCACCAATCTTGCCTTGTTCCTTGTAACTGTTCCATCTTCATCAAGTTTGTTCCTGAAGACCCATTTTGTACCAATGATTGATCTGTCCTTGGGTCTTGGTACTAGGTGCCAAACTTGACTCCTTTCAAACTGGTTAAGCTCATCCTGCATTGCATTCACCCAATCTGCATCCTGCAAAGCCTCAACAACATTTTTAGGTTCAATGATAGATAGAAAAGCATCAAAAGCACACAGATTCTTTAATTGTGATTTGGTTTTAACTCCAGATGTTGAATCAGTGAGAATGTTCTCAATGGGATGAGAACTTCGATACTTGTGAGGTTTCACAACCAACTGGCTTTCGCTAGATGTTTCTGCCATTTGCTGAAGAACAGGATCATGAACATGTTCCTTCAAGGAATTTATTTCAATTCCACTTTGATTTCTTCCCCCTGTCAGGTTGCCCTGTATGGCAGAACCTGTTTCATCACCTGTTCCTTCTATTGGTTCCACTTTGACCTGAGCTGATGCTTCAGTGAAGTCTTTTACCAATCCAATGGCTTCATCTTCATGTTCCTGTCTCTTAGAAAGAATGTTAGTTTCATCAAATACTACATGCACACTTTCTTCTACACACAAAGTTCTTTTATTAAACACTTTATATGCTTTGCTATGTGAAGAATATCTCAAGAATACTCCCTCATCACTTTTGGGATCAAACTTTCCTAGGGAGTCTTTTCCATTATTGTGCACATAGCACTTGCAACCAAATGCCCTAAGATGGGATATGTATGGTTTTTTCCCTTTAAGTAACTCATAGGGAGTCTTCTCTACCAGAGGTCTGGTCATGCATCTATTTATTATGTAACATGCAGTGTTTACAGCCTCTGCCCAGAAGCTGCGAGGCAATTTACTAGAAAGTAGCATGGTTCTAGCCATATCCTCAAGAGTTCTATTCTTTCGTTCAACTACTCCATTTTGTTAAGGGGTCCTAGGGGCAGAGAAGTTATGATCTATACCATTTTCATCACAGAACTCAGCAAACTTGGAATTTTCAAATTCAGTTCCATGATCAGACCTAATGGAGGCAAGTTGATTTCTTAATTCTTTCTGAGTTTTTCTAACAAATGCAGAGAACATGTCAAATGCTTCATCTTTGGAAGTTAGAAATAGAACCCAGGTAAATCTAGAATAATCATCAACTAGCACCATTACATATTTCTTTCCACCTCTGCTCATGGTTCTCATTGGACCACATAGATCCATATGGACCAGTTCCAACGACTTGGTTGTACTTACCATTTTCTTGCTTTTGAAGGATGACCTTACCTGCTTCCCCCTTGCACATGCCTCACAAACTTTGTTTTCCTTGAACTTTATATTAGGTAGCCCTATCACCAAGTCTTTAGAGACTAATTTGTTGAGCTGATTTAGACTTGCATGACCAAGTCTTTTGTACCACATGAGGGGATCATTAACCAACACACTTAAACAAGTGAGTTCATTTTCTGAAAGAGTGGATAAATCTACAATGTAAATATTGTTAACTCTTTTTCCCTGCAAAACAATCTTGTCAGTGATAAGGTTAATCACAAAGCATTTGGTGGAGGTAAAAGCCACAAGGTTACCTCTGTCACACAATTGTGACACACTTATTAGGCTATATTTCAAGCCATCTATCAGGTAGACATTCTCTATGGAATGAGAATCTGTTTTGCCTACCTTTCCAATCCCAATGATCTCACCTTTCTTTCCATTACCAAAGGAGACATTACATCCTTTTAAGTCCTCAAGTGAAAGGAACTGGTCCTTGTTCCCAGTCATATGTTTTGAGCAGCCACTATCCATATACCATATTTGGCTTCTCCCTTTCACTTGGACCTGCAAAAGAAAATTAGGGGTTAGTCTTAGGAACCCAAACTAGTTTGGGTCCCTTTCTATAAGCAAAAGGGTGAACCAAATTCCTTCTTGCCCATCCAGGCAGCTTACCTTTTTCTTGAACAAAGGCTTTGTTCTTTTGACTGGCCTTTATTTTTGCATCACATTCATTTTTGTAATGACCAGTCTTGCCACAGTGTGTGCATATTTTGTTTTCAGGAAGTGTGAGGTACTTGCTTTAGGGTCCCATTTTGGTGCTTGAGTCCCATAGCCAAGTCCTCTCTTGTTGCTACTGTGATGCTCTTGCAACCAAGTCAGAAGCCTTGTTCCACTTGCAAGTTCTGTCTAGTTCATGTTTCACCTTTCCTAGATCTTCCTTTAAGACTTTGATGAATTCATCTTTCTTATAAAATTCATATTTCATTTTCCCCAAATTTCTTCTAGAGTGAGATATGTGTGATCGGCTTTCTTCTTTCCTGTTCCTAGTTTCAGTTTTAAGTTTTCAGACCTAAGTTATAGGACACTGTTGTCAAGTTCAAGAACCTTGTTCTTCAACTCAGCATTTTTGTTATCACTCTCATTTGCCCTAGACTCTAGACTTTTGCATTTTGCTTTTAGGATCACACATTCCCTAGACAGAACTTGCTTCTCATTATTAATTATCTCAGACTCATCAATGAAGTCTAGTAATAGCTCAGCCAACCTTTCTTTAGACAAGAATTTAATCTTGTCTTTGAGGTGAAGAATACTTACCTCTTGTTCATCATCTGATTCTTCGATGGCCATCGGAGCTTGCTCTTCTTCAGCTTCACCTTCTAAGTCTTCATCTGAGGTTTCTCCCCAAGCAACAACCATAGCCTTGGTTGAACCTTTGTTTCTTTTAGGTTGAACCTGTTCCTTCTTCCTGTTCCTTCGTTCAGCTCTTTCTTTCTTCCACTCAATTTCCCATTGAGGGCAGTTTTTGATCATGTGATCAGTCTTACCACACTTGTAGCAACCCTCATTGATCTGTTTCTCAGGAGCTCTTGTTTTGTTGAAGGTTGTACCTCATGAAGAACCCTTTCCTCTCATATTGAGAATACAGCAGTGTTCCTCTTGATCTTTTCACTTGAGGTGTTCCTTCATGGGCCACTTGCAAAGTGTCCCATATCTCCTTAGCAGTAGTATAGCTTTGGATCCTACTGTACTCATCTGGACCTAGTCCACACACAAGCCATTTCTTGGCCTTAGCATTTTTCTCCCACTTCCTCAGGTCTTCAACAGTGCAGTCAGCCCTTGTCTTTGGCACATCAACTCCTTCAGCATTCTTCTTTGTGGTTGCTAGGGGACCATCAGTGACTATGTCCCAGAGTTCATAGTCTTCCCCTATGATGTGATCTCTCATCCTGTTCTTCCACCAAGAATAGTACTGACCATTGAAAAGTGGAGGCCTAGCAGTGGATTGCCCTTCCCAGTTCCCAGGTGGTGCGCTCATGTTTATCTTCTCCTAAGGTGTTAGCCTCTTCAAGGATAACCTGCTCTGATACCAATTGATATTCTAAAACGTCAATACCA
>NW_017672982.1:80104-156999 GCF_001879085.1 Nicotiana attenuata
AGTTCCAGGTGGTGCACTCATGTTGATCTTCTCCTAAGGTGTAGCCTCTTCAAGGATAACCTGCTCTGATACCAATTGATAATCTAAACGTCAATACCACACAAGAGGGGGGGGGTGATTTGTGTGGTACCCAATTTTCTCTTTAGAAGAACCTGGTTCTTCTAGGTGTACTTACTATTACTGTTTGCGGAATTAAGAGTGCATAAAATAAAAAACACAGAGATTTTTACGTGGAAAACGCCTGGATCAAAAGGTGAAAAAAACCACGACCTACTACTTAGTAGAATTTTCCCAAACTTCCACTAAAATCACTAAGCCAAAACAGCATTTACAAAACTCTTGTAAACCTAAGGTTTAAACTCTAATCCCAGTGTGGCACACAGCCTCAACTGTTGCGACACCTTCAAGTTAGCCTATAACTTGAATACTCAAAGTACCTATTACAATTGCTTCTACAAAAGCAGGAAAGGTACAACTTTTAATCACCTACTACAATTGAACTAGAATAAGAATAAACCCAATGGAATTGGTTCTTCTATCTTGTCCAAGTAGCTTCAGGAATGCACACTTGAATCTCACATAAATTGCTTGCAAAATTGCCTCGCCCTTTTGCTCTCAATTTAGTTTCACTCATGCATTTGTGCAATCCCTGTAAAAGAGAATAATTATTATTATTTAATGAGTTAGTAATCAGAGTTTGATTGAGACTCAATTGTTGATCTTCCATCGAAGTTTAGTCCTTGAACTAATACAAACTCCAACTCTATCCTTTATCCGGATTGTGTCCTCTTCCCATGAGGATACTTTCTTTCCTCATCCAATATGCAACCTTTTCGATCAGTTCAGGAGATATTGCTGCTTTATCCTTGAGACTTATCTCCTTCACGTGTATCTCACATGTATAGGTTGATAAACACTGTGTCTCACATGATGGACATGGTCCATGACTGAGTTCATTTGTCATTCTTCAAAACTTCACCTGAACTTGGGCTAACAATGTGCCTCCATAATACGACCGTTTTCGTCGTTACTTGAGTATTGTTCTTTGACTTAATATGCACTGTAGGCACTTGGATCGGAGCAAGTCATGGTGTCTCTCACTATCCCGCCACTTAGGCGGGATCCCAGTTGGGTCGATCACAGTGGTCAAATTTTGACCAATACAGTTAGTCCCTCCATCCGTCGGGGTCATCTCTTGTCGGGCCCGGCGGGCGGATTACAATTTCAAACACTTAGGAGAAATCTGACTGTTCGCGCCTTGGGAGTAGCTTTTAGATCGAGATAATGGCACGGCGCTCCAATGACACCTTTGGACCGTCGTGACCGTTTCAGAATCGAAGCGTTATTTAATTCGAAACGTTGTTCGTGGCTGCTGCCATTATGATACACGTTTCTTGGGGATTGAAACGTTTCACGCCCTATCAGCTTTGATTGGCGACTCTTAGGTTTCCCGCTTGCAGCATTTATTTCCCTATAAATAGGAGAAAAACACAATTCAATTGGCACACTTTTTGCCGTTGTTAAAAGAATTTTGTGGATCTACCTATTCTCCGATACTCCGGATTTTTGGTTCTCTCCTGTTGGCCAGAAATTGACATCTCAGTCTCTTATTTTCTTCTTAGTTCCTTCGTTCTTTTAAGTCGAGATAAATGGCTTGTAGTTCTTCCTGTGTTGGCAATCCTGCCGCAACTCCGGCGCTGGAAAATGATGATCTTGCTCCCGGAGGAGTAGAATCGATAGATGATGAGGGGTTCCTACGGCGGCTGAAATATTGCCTCGTCCTGGAAAGCCGTGAAATGATTTCCACAGTCCTGCCAGAGAAGAGCCAAAACCTACTTCTTCAGTTATGACTGAGGCGGGGATTGCGGAGCTGAAGGCCAGATGGGGCATCCCTCACCACGTCGAAATGCTGTCGGTGGTGGGAGATGACATTATACATTTCGATCGCCCAGGATATTGTGCGTTCTACGCTTATCCCTTTATTGTCGGGTATACGCTTCCTCTCCCTCTCTTGGTGGTAGATTTTTGCCGCTTCTACAAGGTGTGCCTGGCTCAACTTTCGCCGTACTTGTATAAATTGTTCCTTATGTTGCTCAGGTTTGCGGAGCTTGCCGGTCGGGAGATCACTTTGAGACACATGCTCAATATCTTTGCTCATCAACTCATTCATGGCACGATGATTCATATGCGCCACCGAGGGACGAAGAGTCTGGTGGTAAAGATGGATGATAGAGACAACCGTCGTTTCTATGAGAACTATTTTTATGTGCGGACCGAGCACCTTGTGGCGGATCCTGCAGGGTTCCCTGAGAGATGGAACTTCGCACGTAAGTTTCCATATCTTTGGTCGGAGTGATGGTCGACCGCTTTTCTTTGGGCAGTATTTAAACTGTTTTTGTTTTTGCAGTCGCAAGACTACCCCCGGCGCATGTTGACGATTTCCGCGAGTGGGTGAACGCCATCCTTCCTCATACAACGGGGGTTCGCGCATGGTCGCCCTTCTATGAGAAATATGGACGCAAGCCCCGTACAGGTAAGTAATGTCGGTATTGTTTTCCACTTTACTCTTTAGCTTTGTTGCTCATACGATGTTCGTCGATATCAGGGAGAGCGCGAAGGACAAGGGCTCCTCCACTTGAATTTTGTCAGTCAACAATGTCCGCTCGCCTCGTCTCAAGGTCTACTACCCGACCTTCGACGAGGGCTGCTCAAGTCGAGTCTACGGTCGTAGCCATACGTACGAAGGTTGCTCCTCGATCTGGGACTCCGACCCCTGCTACCTACCCAATGGGGGAATCTTCCCGTGCTGAGGACGAGAAGGGGCCATCAAAAAGGCAGCGAGTGGAGCCTGAAACGACTCCTTCAGTCGTGGTTCGTTTAGAAGGTGGTCTCCTCTTGACGGGGTCCGAGGCAGGAAACGATGCTAATCCATCAGCAGAGGCAGAGCCAGCCGCCATGTCCACCACGTCGACGGAGACTCTGACCGCTATGGTTGACCAACAGACTGCTGCGACGGGGAGTCAGAATCCTGAGGCCGTTGTTACTGCTTTGGGCGGGCCTTCATCTTCTGGTCCGGGTCGTGCTTGTTCCTCGATCGCAGAAAGGGAAAAATGTGTCATGGTCGATGACTACGAATCTGAGTCTGATCTTTACCCTGATGACGTCAGGATGTTTGAAGAGGGTTTTTCTCATACGGTGGTACATGCAGGAGGTCCGTCTCGTATACTTGAAATCTCGTCGGATATTAATCTCTTGGGGATACAGCAGACCTGATACTGCAGTTTGACCTTCTGTGTTCTACCGCCGAGAGTGAGGCTCTCCGGGAGTCCATGACATCGATTTGATGCATGTGGCGGCCGCTATGGGCCTGAGGGTAAGTTTCTCTTTCCTTTTATGTTCTTTTCATCCTTGTTGACCTTGGCCTTAATCAATTTTTCATTTTTCAGACATACATGGTGGAGATTGAAAGCGCTCGTAGGGCCGACACTCGTGCAAAAAATTTTCTGACAATCTTGGAGAAGTATCGGCATTACCGCAACAAGTGTCGTGAGTTGCATGAGCAGCTAAGGACGAGCGCCGGTAACCAATCCTTCGGTGAGGGGCTGGAAAAAGCGGCACCGGGAGCTAGTGCAGGCAATTCATAGGACTAGCGAGCTCGAGGAGCAACTTCGTGTAAAGGATGAAGAACTTGAAGTAGGCAAAGGGGTTGTCGCAGAGTGTGAGCACCTTCAGGCGAGGTTGAGGTCGATGCAAGCTGAGTTGGATCAAAACGCCATCAGGGTCAAGGCAATGAGTGCGGAATGGATGGGAAAGTTAACCAAGCTGGAGAGAAAGGTTTCCGGGTTGGAGAATATTGAGAGTGCTTGGGCGTCGGCTTCAGCGACGCTTTAGAGGACACTATCAGCGTCCTTCAATCTGAGCAGGAATCTGAGAGGGCAACGGCGACGCTTAGGGAGGCAAGGCTCAAAGAGCGTATTGGTGAAATTGAACGGGAAGCTTCAACTTTGGGGGACTGGTTCGCTGCTCTTGAGGCCAAGAAGGCACAATTGTTGGCCCAAATCAAACTTGCCTTTGTCGCTATTCCCCATCACCTGCACGAGCTTTGGGTACATGCTGAAGCCCAGCGGGACATATATAAGAGTTTGTGGGAAGCGAGCAATGTTTATGAGGCCGCATATGAAGGAGCGCAGGCAAAGGCGCGAGAGGCTCGTGTTAATTGTCGATATGATCCTGCGACACCGAAGGCCGATGAGGATGTTGATGCTGAAGAGGGACTTCCTGGAGATGGTGATGAGGAAGGTGGCGGTGATGACGCCGAGTGAAAGAGTTGTTCAACTTTCTTTGTGTTGTTCTATTTTTTTTATTCGTTGTCTTTTTTGTTGTTATATTTTCCGTTGGACTTGCCCAGTTTTAACCGTGTGTAATCTGCGGCTATTTGCGCAGTTGCTTTGAATAAAAAGGAATTTTTCACTGTTGTATTCCTTCTGTACTTCTCTCCCTATTTTGCTTTACATAACTTTGGCGCAAAACTTCAGATTTCCGTGTGGTGAATTCCTGATTCTTAGGGAATTCATTCTTAAACGGACTAAGTAGGACTTTGATGACGGGCCTAGCCGTAGGGATGTTACATCCGAGCTAATGTCGAAGTATTATACCGTCGCAGTTCGAGTGATGTCGAACTCTTTTCTTTAATAATAGCCTTAGCCATAAGAATTACCCTTGAGCTTATGTCAAAGTATTATCCATCGCAGTTCGATAAAGGATGATGGAGAGTGACATGAGGTCAACTGGCGGCTTATTCTAAGTAGATTCATTTTTGAATTGAAACGAGGATGTATAATGTTTTTGTTACTTTGAACGGAGCTAATCTTGACTTGGGTCATTCGGGTGGAGCCAAACTATTGCTGATTCGGGCAAAGTCGCTTTTTCCTTTGGCGATGGCCCTCGGCCTTAAGGGTGTCATTTCGAGCTTTCGTCAAAATGTTAACCCGTCGTTATTCGATCGAGGTGGAATTCTTCTTTTTTGGCGATGGCCCTTATCATTAAGGGTGTTACTTTGAGCTTTCATCGGAATGTGAACCCGTCATTATTCGAGAGAGGTCGAGCTTTTCCTTTGGGCGATGGCCCTTGGCCTTAAGGGGGTTATTGCAAGCTTTCGTCGAAATGTTAACCCGTCGTTATTCGATCGAGGTCGAACTCTTCTTTTTGGCGATGGCCCTTGTCCTTATGGGTGTTATTTCGAGCTTTTGTCGAAATGTTAAACCGTCGTTATTCGAGAGAGGTCGACCTTTTCCTTTTGGCGATGGCCCTTGGCCTTAAGGGTGTTATTTCGAGCTTTCGTCGAAATGCTAACCCGTCGTTATTCAATCGAGGTCGCACTCTTCTTTTTGGCGATGACCCTTGGCCTTAAGGGTGTTATTTTGAGCGTTCCTCGAAATGTTAACCCGTCGTTATTCGATCAAGGTCGAACTGTTCTTTTTGGTGATGGCCCTTGGCCTTAAGGGCGTTATTTCGAGCCGGTCAAAATGCTAAGCCGTCGTGAGTCTGTTTTGGGTGTCCTCTGGGGGAGTCCCAATTTTTTTGGAGAGTGTTGGGTGTCCTCTAGGGGAGTACCAGTTTTTTGGAGAGTTTTGGGTGTCCTCTGGGGGAGTCCAGATTTGCTTAATTTGTGTGCATTGGAGAGTGTGATGCTGGAGAGTATTGAACGCTGCTATCCTGCTAATGTTTGGTTTATGCGTGTATTGGAATCTCCCGGTTTAACCCCCTCGTAGTTCATCCTGGAGAGCTCGCCGATGGGCATGGCGATAGACTGTCCTTTGATCTTTGGTGATTCCCCCCTCGTTACCTCGTTCAAAACCTCCCCGAGAGAACCCAATCGGGAAAATATCTGGGCGAGGGGAAGTAGTACAACTTTAGGGGACATCATTTTCCAGAAGTTGACAGGTCTGATATGGGCGATATTCAAGTTGTTTTGTAATAGTTCTTCCATTCTCTAGTTGGAATGCTTCTCTGCTCGCTTGCCCATGCGGTGCTTGTGTTCCTGTTTAAGCGAACAACAGAAGGTAAACCAAGATGAGATTTTCCTTACCTCGATCCGATGAGTCGATGAACGAGGGTAGCCTTATAGCGTTGTTCGCTTTGCCTGGCGTTAAAGTGGTTGATGGAATGGTGGTTTGTGAATTCGCAGCGCGTTCGGCCTTCTTTTCTTCCTCTCATTTTCTTTTAAACATGCCATGGATCTGTGTGGGTTGGGTTTGCCTTAGCTCGTTCGTGGATCATCCGGTGCGTGGGTCATCCCATAAGATGTGCCCATTCTCTTGCGGGATTTGTGCAACCGGTGTCTTCTTCTCTTGCAAGCTTTGCGTGGACATTGGTTGTAACTTCTGCTTCTATGCAGCATCATGCTTTGGATTAGCACGTGATGTTTACTTACCACTCTCTTTGGTGGATGATTACGTTTCCGGGTTTCGATCTGAAGGAGACTAGGAATTTTGACTAAGAAATCCCCACAGACGGAGCCAAATTGTTTGACTAAAAGATGTTGAAACCTTTTTGATTAAATCAATTAATGAAGATGGAAAGGTAAATCTTAGTCAAATGTAATAAACTCCAGATCTAAAAATGAATCAAAAAGTGATGAATAAGATAAAATAAGGGCGATCAATCTTATTGATGTTTTTCATTTCTTCTCTCATAATACAGTGAGGAGGATCTATTTACATGATATAGTGAGGATGATCAATTTACATCCTTTCTTCTAAGAAAGCTACAGAAGAGATGAAAGAGAGAAAAAGCCTCCCTTCACTTGGAGGATTCCTCCCATATATATAGTCTTGGAGTCCTTGCTATATTCTTTGGTCGATGTGCCTTCATACTACGACCGTTTTCGTCGTTACTTGAGTATTGTTTTTTTATTTAATATGCACTATAGGTACTTGGATTGGAGCAAGTTGTGATGTCTCTCACTATCCCGTCACTTAGGCGGGATCCCAGTTGGGTCGACTACAGTGATCAGATTTTGACTAATACAAAGTGAAGATACAAAGTGTGTAAATATCTGCAGATTAGATATTACTTTGCTTGGTTGCATGTCAAACAGAGATGACATGATGTGAGTAGGACTAGAATTTTAGGCCGCGCTCTTGGAAGGAGAATCGGGATAAGTTAATGGAGTAAAAATATCTTATCATGGATTGTTATTGGACTGCGTTAAGAAAATGAAAATGTGCAAAAGGTAAGTATTTTCTAGAGAGCTCAATCGCGAATAAAGGAAAAAGGCATTGGAGAATCAAAGGAAAAATATCTAGAGACCACTTCACGAGATAAAAGAGATAAATGTTGATAATTTTAGAAGATAAAATATGTATTTAAAATGTTCAATTAAAATAAACATTGGGAAATATATATATCATTCAGAGTTGAGGTAGGTACTTAATTTCAAAGCAAAGTTGAAACAGGAAAATGATGTTAACTCTCTTGCGTTTGAGAACCGCTTTTCATTTTCCTTCTCATTGATCATGAGTTAATTTTAATTAAAAAGTAGTCAATTGTTTTGAAAATAAAGACTGTAAATTTCAACAATTAACAGAAAACTACTGTATAGCGGCATTAATTTTTAGTCCTGAAATTGATATGTTAAAAACTAGCTCAAATAATAAGGTGTTAAATTGTTGTATTTGACAACGCAGAAACAGAAATATGAAAGTGGCATACACAATGTTGCAAATAGAGAGGGACTCGGCCCGTACCTAGTGAACTCTCTCATGTGGTTAAACGATGTTTTAAAAGGGAGAATTAGGACTGCTAATAAGGACTTGTTCCGGGGTAGGGGTGGCAAAATGGTTCGAAGAAAACAGTTAATCACCCATATTATCCATTAAAAAATGGGTTGGATAATGAACTTTTTAAAAACGGGTCAAATATGGATAAGAACCATATTATCCATTTAGAAAATGGATAACTAATGAGTAACCAATGAGTAACCAAATGGGTCTAACTTTTACATTTGTAAAGCCTCAAATTGAGGGTTCCTCAAGTTAGGGACACTAAGGGTTCTTCCCAAAAGTGATCATATACAAGAAGTCATGGATAATATGGGTAACCCATATTATCCGCCGGTTAACCCGTTTTTTATCCATATTAAATATGGGTCGGGTCGGATAATTGATCCGTTTTTTCATTACATGTTTTCGACCCGAATCATATCCAACCCGACCCGCCTGTTTGTCACTCCTACTCCGGGGCAAAGCAGTCCTAACACCTAATTGGGCATTTAGGCTCTTGTTCCACGAGACCTATGCTTTAAGTGTCAGTTGTATGCCTCGGCCGCACCAAGCCGATCGAACATATGGTGCTCGTCCCATAATTTATTGTGCAATTGTCTGTAATTCGCATTGTAAATTCTCAAAATTTCTTAATTAATCCTTGATTTTCTTGAGGGTTGTTCTCGTCTCATACACTTGTTAGTCACATTTTGGAACAAAAATGTTAGTACTAGAATTCTAGTCTCTGGTGTTTTTTTATGGTTTACGTTGTCTATAATCCACATTGAAATTACATAATTCAAAAGAAAATTATAAATTGTGTGATTTCACTAGGAATCAAATTCTGGCACTCCCTACAAATTGACACGCTGAGCTATAAGCGAACCAAACTGGAATTAGGATTGTTACAGCTTCTTACTAAACCATGAAACAGAAGTGTTAGATATAATTCTGCATGTTCTTGTGCTTAATATAGAGATCAGGGAAGTGAAAATACAAGAGTCCATACATATCTGCAGATCGGATATTGGTCGTGCTTAGTGGAAGGGGAACTTGGATAAGTTAATTGAGTTGAAATATCTTATCGTGGTTTGTTGTTGGACCTCATTAAAGATTCTGAAAAAGTGCAAAAGTCACAATTATACCAGCACAAACTCAATCCAGAATAAAGGTTTTCCTTAGCCATAGGGAGGAATCATAGGAAAAATATCAACTTAGCTATCAACGAAAACCGTACGCACTTCTCTTTCCTCCCATGGTGAATCTTTGACCAATAATAATAAGAGAAAAGGTACCGTAGTGGAAATAAATTTTACTCCCTGATAATTGTTTGACTCAAAAGTTGTTTACCATTTTTTAAGCAAATCATCAATATAGATGAAGGGGTAAATCATAGTCAATCATAATTAATACTGGATCGAAAGACACAATCATAAAAATAGAAGATCGAATGGAAACAATACTTGGAAGGTTTTATTGATTATCTAAATTTGCCCTGCCTCTCCTTGGAGAGGTTCAGGAAATTACAATCAAGTTGTCTCCTTCATCCATCGTTGAAGATGAAATCTCCCTCTCTTTGTGTAGGTGGAGAGGTTCAGGAAATTACAATCAAGTTGTCTCCTTCATCCATCGTTGAAGATGAAATCTCCCTCTCTTTGTGTAGGTTCAGTCTTTCTTTCATGGAGTTCTTCCATTATTTCCCCCGTTCGTGGATCATGGAGAGCCCCGCCCCCCTTCTTTAAGGGGTTCTTCTGCCCTCTATTTATAGCCCAGAACTGCTCGTGCTCATCATATTTTACATGGGTCGGGTCGGGGAGGTGACCTCCCCTCATGGGGAGGCCTCGACCTCGACGCTTATGTCGTAACCAGCAGCGATTAGATGAAGTCGAATTTGTTGATTACTACTGCAGGGTGGTCGGGACGGGATCATTGCCGCTGTGGTCGTGTGGTCAAATTCTGACCAATACAGTTAGTCCCTCGTTCGTCGGGGTCGCATCTTACCGACCTCGGCGGATGGATAGTGTTTGCGACGTAATCGTGGAGGGAGTCAGATTCGCTTATTTTTCTTTGGTCGCGTTATAAATTTCGAAACTGCCCAGAGGCGCCTTCTAATACTCTCATGCCATCATGACGGTTTCGAAGCCGAAGAGCCGGTTGATAAACGAAACGTAGCTTTATACAAGCAGTCACAGTGCGAGAAGCTGAATCGTTTCATGCCCGGCCAGGTTCTGGCGGCGACCATTGGTTTTTGTGCCGTGGAGAATCTGTGTCTTATGAATTGAAGGGGTTTGTCACTTGTTTCTCACACTTCATCGCTCATCTTCGAGAGAATTCCCAGAATATCTCCCTTTCTATTAGTTTGAACTCTTCTTGACTCCTTTGCTCGCAGCAATCTTTTAGCTTTCTCGCTTCTTCCTCAAAGTTTCTTCCTCCTCTTTTTGTGAGTTAAAGATGACAGGAACTTTTTCTCACGATAATCTTCCGGCTATCTCTCCGGCGGCCAGGGACCCTGCTCCGGCAGATGAAGACGTAGACCCGATGGAGTGCGAAGATGTTCCTTCAGTGGAGGAAATTTTATCCCGCCCGGGAAAGGCAGTGGTGGATTTCAGCCCCGATGGCGGTGCGGAGCAGGTAAATATTCCTCCCCTTATAGGGGAGATCGGAATAGCGTATTTAAGGGCACGATAGGGTATTCCTGGTTATGTCGAGATGGTACCGGCAAAGAGAGAAGATAGGGTCCAGATCGACCGTCCCGGGTTCTGCTCGTTCTATGCCTACCCCTTCCTAGTGGGGTACACACTTCCGCTTCCAATGTTGGTGGTCGACTTCTACCGCTATTATCAGGTGTGTCCTTCCCAACTCTCTCCTTACCTGTACAAGTTGTTCCTCATGTTTATCAAGTACGCGGAGCTAGCCGGTCGGGAGGTCACTCTGAGACACGTGCTCAGCCTGTTCGCTCCCCAAAAGATTCGCGGCACTATGATCCACACGCGTCCCCGAGGGTCGAGAGGTTTAGTGGTCAAGATGGACGACAGGACCAATCGTCATTTTTTTGATAATTTTTTCTATGTACGGACCGAGCATCTTGTAGCGGATCCAACTGGGTTTCTAGAAGTATGGAATTTTGCCCGTGAGTCTTCGTCCTTGATTAGTGGATTACCCACTTTGGCCTCGCTTTCTTTATATCTCATGTTGTAAATATTGATCTATTTCGATGCTTTGCAGCCGAGAAGTTACCCCCGCCTCCTCTGGACGGCATTCGAGAATGGGTCGAGGCCATTCTTCCCCATACAGCGGGAGTTCGCACATGGTCGACGTTTCATATGAGATTCGGACGTAGGCCTCTTACAGGTGAGATAGCGCCCTTATTTTCTACCCGTTCCTTTTTGTTTCGATCTTACCTTTCGAGTATTGCTTGCCGTGGCCAGGGAGAGCTCGCAGAGTCAGAGCTCCACAGTTAGCTTTCCGTCGGCCGGCCGCGTCCGCTCGTATCAGTGCAGTACCTGCAGCCCGTCCTTCGTCGAGGGCGGCGTCGGTAGAATCTGTGGCTTTGGCCGCTCCGACCCGGACTATATCTCCGGAGGAGGGTCGATCTGGTACCGTCCGTCCTCAGAACGACTCGCCATCGACCGGGGAGGAGGAAGGGCCGTCGAAGAGACGGAGGGTAGGGTTTGAGATGGCTCCTCCGACAGTGATCAACTTGGATTCACCCCCAGCGAACCCAGAGGAAGCTGTCGTTGCGGCGTCTACCGCTGAGGGGGAGCGGGTGGTCGGAGCCGCTCCCACCAGTCAGAGCCAGAAAAATCCCGCTGCTGTAGCGACCCGATCAGGAGTTCCCACCTTTGATGATGCAGGACATCTCGCTATAGCAGAGAATCGGACCCCTGACGCTGCCGTTGTGACCTCGAGTGTGCCGTTATCGTCCTCGGCAGGTCGCGCCACACCACCGGCAGCGGAGAGGGGAAAGAGTGTAATGGTCGATGAATACGAGTCCGAGTCTGACTTGGACCCTGATGATGTTCGGATGTTCGAGGAGGGCATTACTCACTCGGTGGTTCATGCGGAGGGGTCGGCCCGTTTCGTCGAGATCCCCGCTGACGTGAACCTGTTGACTCAGGGAGGTAACTTGGTACCACAATTCAGCTTGCTGTGTTCTGAGGCCGAGAACGAGTCCCTGAGGAATGTTTTGGATGTTGAAGTGATGGACGAGGTGGCTGTGATGGGCGTGTGGGTATGTTATATCTGACTTCGATTCATTTCTCCTTTGTTGCAGAATGAGCATTAGTTTGACTGCTTTCTTGTTTTGCAGACGTATATGTTGGAGGTAGAGAATATTCGCAGGGCCAACGTCCGGTCGAGGATCTTCTTGCAGATGCTGGGGAAGTATCGTCGCTATCGCGATAGATGTCGTGAGTTGCATGAACAGTTAAGGAAAGATCCCCGCAACCGGGCTTTGGGCGAGGAATTGGAGAAGAGGGACCAGGAGCTAGTGCAGGCGCTCCGCAGCAGGAGCGAACTTGAAGAGCAAATCCGCCTCAAGGACGAGGAGCTCGAGGTGGGCAAAGGGGTCACTGCGGAATGTGAGCAGCTGCAGGGCAAGTTACGAGCAACGCAGTTAGAACTAGAGCAGAGCCAGGCCAGAGCCGCGGAGGTGGATGCTGAATGGAGAGGGAAGCTGACTGCACAGGAAATCAAGGTCGCCGATTTGGAGCGCATGGAGAAGGAAGCGTTGGACTCTTCGACGAGGGCAGCAGCCTTAGAGGCGGCTGTTCATGTGCATGAGTCCGAGCGAGAGTAGAAGAGGGCTACTGCGGCCCTTAGGGAGGAGAGGCTCGAGGAGCGGATTAGTGCGATTGATCAGGAGGCCTTAGCCTTGTCGGATCGAGTTGCAGTCTTGGAGGAGGAGAATCGGCGGCTGAGGGCCCAGGCTGGACCGTCCCGTGCTGCTGTTCCCCGCCAGGCTCATGAACTCTGGCTCTACGCCGAAGCTCAACGTGACATTTTCAAGACCTTGAAGGAGGCGGGCACCGTGACTAAGGCAGCTTTCGAGGAGGCGCGCCAGAAGGCTTGTGAGGCTCGAGCCAGCTGTGGATATGATGTGGCGACACCCGAAGCTGATGGGGACGCCAGTGGTGATGATGATAACGACGGCGATGGCGCCGAGTGAGAGAAAATTATGTTTCGCTATTTGTCATCTTTTTTTATTTCGTATGCCGATGGGCGTTTGTTTGTTCCTTGTTGTCTTTTTCCCCTCTCCTTTCTATTTCTTTTTTTTAGTTGGCTGTCCTGGACCAGATGTAAGCGGCAATAACCCGCATTTCTGACTTCATGAATAAAGAATTCTTCTTCGTTTCTTGCTTTACATTTCAGTTCTGTTGATTTACGATCTAGTCGCGGGGTGGGGGCTCGTTAGACGAGTCCCGGTTCCCCTTATGTGATGAAAGTTTTTGGTTGTGGGTTTCATTACGAACATTTCGAGAGGATAGCTCGTCTCAATTCGAGCGAGGTCGAACCTGTCGCTCCTTGATGGTATTCAGGCACTTAGCATGAATCCCAGTTCGATCGAGGTCGAAATGTCAAACTTTGATGGCGAAGGCGCAGCCTGTCTCAGTTCGAGCGAGGTCGAACTGACACACTTTGATGGCGAAGGCACAGCCTTAGACTCCGTTCGAGCGAGGTCGAACTGTCAACTTTGATGGTGAAGGCACTTAGCCTGAGTCCCAGTTCGAGTGAGGTCGAACTGTCAAACATTGATGGCGAAGGCACTTAGCCTGAGTCCCAGTTCGAGCGAGGTCGAACTGTCAATTTTGATGGCGAAGGCACTTAGCCTGAGTCCCAGTTCGAGCGAGGTCGAACTGTCAAACTTTGATGGCGAAGGCACTTAGCCTGAGTCCCAGTTCGAGCGAGGTGGAACTGTCAAATTTTGATGGCGAAGGCACTTAGCCTGAGTCCCAGTTCAAGCGAGGTCGAACTGTCAAACTTTGATGGCGAAGGCACTTAGCCTGAGTCCCAGTTCGAGCGAGGTCGAACTGTCAAACTTTGATGGCGAAGGCACTTAGCCTGAGTCCCAGTTCGAGCGAGGTCGAACTGTCAAACTTTGACGGAGAAGGCACTTAGCTTGAGTCCCAGTTCGAGCGAGGTCGAACTGTCAAACTTTGTTGGCGAAGGCCCTTAGCCTAAGACCCAGTTCGAGCGAGGTCGAGCTGTCAAACTTTGATGGCGAAGGCACTTAGCTTGAGTCCCAGTTCGAACAAGGTCAAACTGTCAAACTTTGATGGCGAAGGCACTTAGGCTGAGTCCCGTTGTTTACATTGATGGTTCAACGCCTCGGGCGTTAAGTGTCGGCTTTGTTTTGGCCTGTGGTTGTATGTTGTACCCGTGCTACGATTGTTCTCCTGACCGTGGCATTCAGGTTGCTTCGAGGTGATTTCCGATTCCTCATTTGAAACACCTCTGCGCCAGATTCCGGCCTGGCACGGTATGGTGGATGAGGGGGGGATGCTCCATTCTTCTGCCCGGCGATTAGGAGGAGAAGGGGGGATGCTTTGCATCACTTCTTTCCTCGCTCTGGCTGTTCGAGGTTAACAGGGCGGAAGATTTCTAGCTCCCGTTGGCGCATTCGATTCTTCTTTTTTTTTTGTTTGATGCGCCTCCATTGACTCTGGCTTGAGTCGAATTTTCTTCTTGGTGTTTCTTTTTCTTCGATCCAGGAAGAATTAAGTATTTTCACTAGGAAATCCCCACAGACGGCGCCAAATTGTTTGACTCAAAAGTTGTGTACCACTTTTTAAGCAAATCAATCAATATAGATGAAGGGGTAAATCATAGTCAATAATAATTAATACTGGATCGAAAGACAGAATCATAAAAATAGAAGATCGAATGGAAACAATACTTGGGAGGTTTTATTGATTATCAAAATTTGCCCTGCCTCTCCTTGGAGAGGTTCAGGAAATTACAATCAAGTTGTCTCCTTCATCCATCGTTGAAGATGAAATCTCCCTCTCTTTGTGTAGGTTCAGTCTTTCTTTCATGGAGTTCTTCCATTATTTCCCCGTTCGTGGATCATGGAGAGCCCCGCCCTCCTTCTTTAAGGGGTTCTTCTGCTCTCTATTTATAGCCCAGAACTGCTCGTGCTCATCATATTTTACTTGGGGCGGGTCGGGGAGGTGACCTCCCCTCATAGGGAGGCCTCGACCTCGACGCTTATATCGTATCTAGCAGCGATTTGATGAAGTCGAGTTTGTTGATTACTACTGCAGGGTGGTCGGGACGAGATCATTACCACTGTGGTCGTGTGGTCAAATTTTGACCAATACAATAATGATGTGTTAAAAACTTTAGTGGCACAAATGATAAAAATGAATAGTGTTACAACGTAGAAACAAAAATGAAGCGGTGCAGTATATAATGCCATTGCGTCTGGCCGGTTCAAAGAAAAGGTGACCCGGAAGGTTTCGTGTCGGGCCGGTCCCTGGCGGTTTTTAAGAGGTTGTTATGGGGCTGGGTTTATATTTATGGAAAGGTCCAAATATATCTCATACTATGAGAAAAGATTTAAATATACCCCTAGTTATACTTTGGGTTCAAATATACCCATGTCGTTATACTATTGATTCAAACCCCTCTTCCATTAAGTTTGTCTAATGTGGATATACAATCATATGTGGCACTGACATTTGATAAGGTGGATGCCACGTGGCATGCCACCTCAGCCCCTTAATCCATTTTGCCACTCCCTTCTATTTTTTTCTACTACTAAGATTTTTTTTCCTCTAGCACCATCACCGCCACTATGAACAATATTATATTTCAAAATTTAGTCTTTTATATATATTTGTTTCTCCGCCCATCACTCGTATTGGATTCAATGCAATCCGACGCTTCTTAAATATCAGATGAAATTCTCTTTCTCGAGAACTAGATAATCTTTTTATGTACTACTAGTGTGCGTGATATTGGGGATGACTAATTGAAGTGCGTAGTATTTATTTGCAGACCGGGTGTCAAAGCATAAACATGGGCAGCATTCATTCTCATTTTGTTAAAGATATTCGAATTTGGTCTGAGTTGAGTAGCTGAAAATCAATATTGTTCATGGTGGCAATTATAGTGGCAATGGTGCTGGAGGAAAAGAAAATTTTAGTGGTGGAAAAACAAATAGAGGGGGTAAAATAGGTTAGGGGCACTAAGGTGGCAAGCTACGTAATATCCACCTCATCAAATATCGATGCCACGCAGGATTGGATGTCCATCTTGAAAAATCTTAACGGAAGAGGAATATATTTGAACCAATAGTTAGTTACCGTGTACTTATCGAGACAAGTGATTACGACGGATTTTTATAATTTTGATGACTAGTCATCTGAAATGTCGTAGTACTCAATGACTAGACCACTTTTTTCCCTTTACGAACTCCACCATATTCTCCTCTTTCTCAGCCTCACCGAGACTAAACTTTAGTGTCCATCACCGCGACCAAACTGTTTATCTTTGCGATCCCTCTATCTCTTTCATTCTCTTCGTCTTTTCCATTCAGTTGATACGAAACTAAATTTTTATCTGAAAAAATAATTATGAAGGACATGTGGAATTCTTAATATTTCTCACTTAATTTTTGATTTATATAAGATAGTTTGACTTGATACGAAATTCAAGTAAAAGGAAAAAAAAACTTTAAAATTTGTGGCCTTAAAAATTTAAGGAGAAAAAATTGTGCGACTATAAAAGTTTCTTATTAAGGGTAAAATAGGAAAAATAAAAAGTTTAGAGTTAAATTGTTTTCAAATATAAAATATATCATTCTTTTTGGTAATGGACTAACAAAGAAAGTACTCATATAAATTGAAATGGAGGAAGTAATAATTTTGGCACTTTACGTATGTCAAATTTGTTGATTTGTTTTTTTAACTCCTGCCATGCATGTCACCCAAACTGAGGTAGAAAAATATTACTGTAATATATTTGGCAATGTTTGATCTCATTAGAAATTTCTTGATGACAGAGCAACATGAGGTTGTAAAACAATTCTTAGCTATATAGTAAAATACAATATGTGCGAGCATTATTTGTATTGGTGAAAATTAGACTCGTCATGTGGGTCTATTAAATGGCGACACGTGTCAGCAAAGTTTGAAGAAAAGTGAAGAATGACATGTAAAGATGATATGTGAAACACTCCCGGGACCGAACATACCGTGCCTGTTAGCCTCGGAACTGATCATCATGAAATAGCCCCGATCAGGTGCGGGAGAATATCTCATAATTACTAATAAGGAAGGAATCAATTAATCCCGGATTATATGGGATTTACCATCATTACACCATCAGTTACAAATCAATTATTAATAAATGCAATAAATGATTGTAATGGTCAGAACAAGGCAATCAATTACAAGATTGACTCAACAGGCACGGGATTGACTCAACAGGCACGAGATTGACTCAACAGGCACAGGATTGACTCAACAGGCACGGGATTGACTCAACAGGCACGGGATTGACTCATCAGGCACGAGATTGACTCATCAGTTACGGAATTAACTCATCAATTATGGAATTAACTCATCAGTTACGAAATTAACTCATCAGTTACGAAATTCTAGCATTTACACAGCCGTTACAAGTCATCCAAAAGTAATGGATGAATTGAGTAAATGCTCATAATGGACACATAATTCAAGGAGAATGGCTACTTAGATTTAGTCCTATAAATAGACATATTTTTACCACCATGAGGGGAATCTAATTTTCTTCTCTACAATTCTATACATTGTAATTTATAGCATATTGCTCTCAAGTTAGCCATAGTTTGGCCCTACAAGCTCTGTTCGGCTCATTATCCTATCAAGGATTATTCAATAAGAATTCTTTCTTCTCTGCTTTATTTTTATTATATTATCTGTCATTGAATTTATTTTCCACTTCTCTATCACGTTGTATTAACAAAATTTTATATCTTTCGGATTGAATCGGTTGCTTGTGGCCCGTCACATAAAATTATTGCTTTGATCTTGAAAACTATTTTTTGGGTTAAACAGTTTGGTTCCGTTACCGGGAACTCAAGCAAATTTGCTATTCATCCAAAGATAGTAACAATTTTTGTTAATCGCTTGTTTTCAGTTTAAACCTTCATGATGACTAAAATTTTTCCAATCAACATAGTTGAGGACAACCAAGTTGGAGATGGCTTTACCATGCAAAATAAAAAGGGAATAATAGCCATGATGATGATATGTAAGCAACAAGCAGAGAAAAATAGAGAATGTATATCGATATATTGGTACCGCAACTATCAGTACCAGAACTGATTATAACGGATCTGTACGAAAGTTCCGGAACAGGAGGTTTAGATGCACCAGGTAATTTTAATTTGCAAAATTTAGTTCTAACCTTACAGGAACAGATCAAGGAACAGAACGAGCGGATAGAACACCTCCGGGAATTCCTATCTATCCTGCGAGAATGATATGCATAACCGTTGCAGCACCGGAATTTAAACGGAAGAAGACACGGTAAGTCAAATCGACACTAATAAGATGTCCAAAAACAGGTTCGAAAACCAAACCGAGGTGATTCTGGATCCGATTGAAGGAGTCATAAGAATAACACCGGACCTTCCCAGAACTGAGGAGTAAAATTAACATTCGATATGATACAAAGCTCCAAATAGAGGAAGACACGTACTTTCAATTGAAAGTCAAAAACAGGTCCGAGCGAAGAAATACAAGATTTTCTTCACGGGCTGAAAAAGATCCGGATCTACCCAAACAGGTAAGGAATTACCTTGTTAAATTGCAAAAATCTAAAAAACAGGATAAGAATGAAGATTAGGAAGAGCATATGGGTAAAACACCCACGAGATTGCTTATAAAGATATCACACCTAACAACTGAAAAAGAAGAGATAGCTGCGGGATGGAATAAACCACGAGAAAGGAAGGTTCATTAATAACCTTGGACAATTATACAAATATTTTCGAAAGCAATCATTGAACCGAAGGCATTAGAAGCCACGAGGTCAAATGCTGAAGAACTACCAAATAGGAAGATTTGCGTTGGTCGAGACTCGACACCGAATTTAATGTAAGTTGACTAAACTTTTGCATGCTAGCAAAAATTGCTTTTCTTGCCTCCATGCTAACATAACAGGTATACCACCGGAGGAAAAGGTTTATATGCTCAATATTGACCCGCGGTATAATCCGGTCAAGCAGAAAAAAGAAACTAGAGTCAAATAATAAAAGATAAAGTTATAGAAATTCGAAAGATCGGTTTAGTCCGAAAAGTCGAATCACTCGAACTTGCTATCTAACAACAACACATCATTACTTTCAAAATTACGAGGAGAAAGATGATTGCAGCTACACCAAATTGTCTCGGATGTCTCGGTAAATGCAATTTTAATTCAAGAAGATAAAGGTACACATTCTCCTATCTATTATAAAATGCTCTTAGATACAGAAACTACATATCTACATTTTGATAAGTTGGCATTAATTGTAGTTGCCCTAAATCTAAGGTTTTATTTTCAATGTCATTCAATTCTCGTAGTCACTATATTTTCATTGCGCAATATTTTGCATAAACATGAACTGTGAGGAAGGCTAGCTAAATAAGTAGTCAAACTAAGTGAATATGATATTGTTTATCAGTCCGTACGGCTATAAAATCACAAATTTAGCAGATTTCATGATTAATCTTAGCTCGAATATACTACCCCAACATATTATTTCTGGGATAATTCTCGGGATCTGGACCTTCTATATAATTAGGTCCGCAGGTACTAAGCTTTCCGAGTTAGGGACAATGCTTAATGCCTATCAGGGAAAGTAGTTAGATAATTCATAAAAGTTATTTTATTACTAACAACAAAGTCGAGTATGAAGCATATGCTACAGGGGCTTAAATTAGCTCGGAGACTCAGAGCAAAAATATTAATTTAACGATTGATCAAATCCAAGAAAACTATGCAACCCAAGAAAATCGAGTCGGATGTACTAGTCTCGGATCTACTGCTGATATCACTGACTCAGAAAGCAACGCCGGGCACTTATTGAGAAATATGATTTCCGGATCAAACAATCTCGGGATTGATCCATCTCTTATTTAGGCGATCCCTGATCTATCATCAATTAGAATGAAAATGAGGTAAGCCTGACTAATTTAATTTTAATTGGCATAATAAATTCATTTATTACTTGCAGAATGGGACTTTACCCAAAGACAAGTATGCTCTCGATAACTCTGAGTGCGTCTCATCCCGTACTGCCTGCCTTGTTGAAGGAGAATTATATTTGAGAATATTCAAGGCTCCAAAAGCTAATATTCCACATGGGCCAAACAAACAAAATATATGATGGGAGAAATTTATAAAGAAATCAGTGAAAATTACTCCCGTAATAAGGCTTTAAATCAAAACTCATCAAAGTCAGTATGAATATCTCAAATCAAGATATGGCATGATCCTCGACAACATTTTGGAACCTCCGTAGTTCCCGACCAGAGTACAAAATATTTGATAAAAAGAGCTTCAGTACCGTCCCTATGTTGGAACTGGACCATTTGAAAGTCCATCAATATCGAAACTAACTATCCGACTGGGGACTATTAAACTGCGGATTGTCAAATTATGATTCCAGTGGTTGAGTTTTCATACCTCAAAACTCAAACGCTAGGAAGATTACTTATACTTGAAGATTAGTCAATTTGACCTGACATTATAAGAAGTGATACAAACAATTGATTGCCTTGGGAGATAGAATTCCTAAGAGTAGTCCAATATAATTTACCAGCTCAACTCAGTTAGTTGTATTACTCATATCAAGCATAAACACTTCAAACAGTGTTGAATGAGTTCTTCAAAAATACGTATACTACACGTACACAAAAAGGATCGAGAACTCCATGTCAGAGTCAAGAATCCCACGATAAAAAACGAGAGTTTTACATCTAAGTCAAGATAAAAGTATGCAAATATGCCACCAGAATAAAGTTCACTTTGAACAAACACGCAACTTATATTCGGTCCAACAACGACCATTCAAGCTAAATATAAGCCTTTCTTAATGGCTAATTGTATTATGACTCGGATCGATTATCCCGTAAATCTCAAATATTATTTCGGACATGTGTTCCTCTCTACTTGGAAGTATGTTCATATACTCCAATTTAGATTCAAAATCCAATCAGATTAAATGTCTCTTCAGGACAAATCTACTAAGATATATATTTATTTGGGATCAATACTCCCTCAAACTCAAGGTCTTACCGGGGTCAATACTCCCGTAAATCTTAATGGGGTCAATACTCTTGTAAATCCTACCGGGATTAATAATCCCTCAGACTAAAAGTCTACTCGGATCAATCGATCCTATTTTACGCCCGAATGAAAAGGAGACGTCCTACTCATAGAGTTTAAAGCATATAACAGAGCTCTCTTTTATTTAAAAGTTAGACACCCAAAGGTGCAACTTTCGACATCGCTCAAGTAACGATGCATCCAAATATATTTTAAGTCTAAAAGACTAAGTATGAGCACTCAAATAATTTTTTAAAGTGCCAAGAAAAAATTGTACTCGGATAAATTCTCTAAAAAACCAAATGATGATATTAGACCCGAAAGATACGAGGAACACTGTAATATTCCCGGTCTAGGTTACAACCCTTTTGATAAAAAAAAAAAGGGTTAAGCAGTTATCATCTAAATATATACCTCCGAATCCCGTATGTTTTTCCTTTTCAGAAAATGGACCACATGGAAGGAATAATCAAATGCTCGAGATTTCATACTTCAAAGCTCTGACACTTGGAGGACTATATATATGAAAGGCAAAGAAGACTAGAAAAATCAAAACTCGAGTCAAGCTTAAGGTCTACCCAACAAATCGAAAGTTAAGAGCAAAATCACGAGCCAGAAACACAAGCCTGACTCGAAAACCTTTGAAAACATATTCATAAATATAAATGAATGTTTCAAAAAAGGTTAAAGGCAGAATATTAATTAGGGTAAAAATGCACATCTTTGTACTTACTCAAAAACTGTTGTAACTGAAAACAGTTACGGATGAAAAAGCATTACCCTTGTATTCATTTGAAAACTGTTATCAATAAAAATAGTTATGGGTAAAAATTCATACCTTTATATTTAAAACTATTGTAAACAAAAATAGTTATCCCCTTGTACTAACTCAAAAAAAAAAACTATTGCAAAAGAAAAACAGTTACGAGTGCAAGCTTATATCGAATCTGTTAAAAGAAAAAACAGTTGCAAAAAGAGTTATAGACGATACACAAACACATGTGAAATGTTATGAAAGTTCAATGTAAAAACTTTCTCCAAAACATTGTTAAAGAAAAACATATGAAAATTCCTATCTCTCTTTTGTATATTTACACCATTATGAAGTTGAGACGTCTTCTTCATTAAGTGTCGTTCATAAAAGGGCCCTCTTTTATAATTCGTGCTTATTCAAAAAGTCACGGAGCATTAAAGTATTTTTAATGCAAAGTTGAAGGGTAAAACAAAAACCCAAACATTAAAATAGGTAGAAAATAAAGCCGAAATATATATATATCAAACTTTGCAAACATAAGGCAAAGATTTTTCTTCAAACCCCGAAACAAGACATGGGTAAACTAACCGATTATTGACGAAAGGAACATAAGCGACGGAGTTATCATATGAATATCTAAGTTCTGCACTCTTTTTTCCTTCGTCCGGTTTTTGTCCCTATTGGGTTTTTCTGGCAAGGTTTTTAATGAGGCAGAGGCAAGGATGAAAAGGATAAAATCTTCCACTTCCCGGTCACATCATAGTGAGTAACCGAAAAGTGGGGGGACTATCTGTATTGGTGAAAATTAGACTCGCCATGTGGGTCTATTAAATGGCGACACGTGTCAGCAAAGTTTGAAGAAAAGTGAAGAATGACATGTAAAGACGATATGTGAAACACCCCCGGGACCGAACATACCGTGCCTGTTAGCCTCGGAACTGATCATCATGAAATAGCCCCGATCAGGTGCGGGAGAATATCTCATAAATACCAATGAGGAAGGAATCAATTAATCCCGGATTATATGGGATTTACCATCATTACACCATCAGTTACAAATCAATTATTAATAAATGCAATAAATGATTGTAACGGTCAGAACAAGGCAATCAATTACAAGATTGACTCAACAGGCACGGGATTGATTCAACAAGCACGGGATTGACTCAACAGGCACGGGATTGACTCAACAGGCACGGGATTGACTCATCAGGCACGGGATTGACTCATCAGTTACGGAATTAACTCATCAGTTATGGAATTAACTCATCAGTTACGAAATTAACTCATGAGTTACGAAATTCTAGCATTTACACAGCTGTTACAAGTCTTCCAAAAGTAATGGATGAATTGAGTAAATGCTCATAATGGACACATAATTCAAGGAGAATGATTACTTAGATTTAGTCCTATAAATAGACATATTTTTACCACCATGAGGGGAATCTAATTTTCTTCTCTACAATTCTATACATTGTAATTTATAGCATATTGCTCTCAAGTTAGCCATAGTTCGGCCCTACAAGCTCTGTTCGGCTCATTATCCTATCAAGGATTATTCAATAAGAATTCTTTCTTCTCTGCTTTATTTTTATTATATTATCTGTCATTGAATTTGTTTTCCACTTCTCTATCATGTTGTATTAACAAAATTTTATATCTTTCGGATTGAATCGGTTGCTTGTGGCCCGTCACATAAAATTATTGCTTTGATCTTGAAAACTATTTTTTGGGTTAAACATTATTCCATATTTCAACCCAGAATTTTTAATCCAATTAGCTGGAGAGAAGGAAGTTAATATATTATTGCAAATAGAGCCTCAGTAGTGGCTCTGGTTGCTGGTTATCTCTCAAACGCCATTCTTTCGTTGATGAACCATTGTTGTGAAGTCCGTATTGAAATCAGAATAGAGGGAAGCAACTTTAGATATGTTGCCGTTCAGCTCCTGAATTAGGCCCACGTTCTGCACCATACTGTCATGCGATCTCGACTGATGGTTCTCGTTAACCTGTTGAATCAACAATTTGTTTCGATCCAACACCGACTGCACTTGTCTATAATTGTTGGAAAAAGAGTTCCACATCTCGGAGTCATTACCTTCCTCCATACTGTGATTATTAGTCTTGCGGGAGTTGGATTTGGCTATGGTTTCACGGCGGCGATTAAGGTTAGAGGTGTCTTCCATAGTTTAATTTAAGAACTGATGAAGCAATGGAATTGAAGTTGTTTCTTTCAGTCTTGGAAAGTGTAGATGCAGAAAATGTTTGATATAATTTCTGCATGTTTTTGTGCTTTATATAGAGGAGGAGAAGTGTAGGTACATACGAAGTTTTTGTGCTCTTTCACTCGGCATCGGTTGATCGTTTATCCGTGAGAATAGACAGGAGTAGAAAATGGGTGAAGGGGAATTGGAATAGAGTAAAAATATCTTATAGCGGATTCTTATTGGACATCAAAAAACAATGAAAAAGTGCAAAACGTCACAATTTCGCCAGCACAAGCTTAATCCAGAATAAAGGGAGAGGCTTGGGTGGGGAATCAAAGGGAAAATATCTAGAGAGCTCTTCACAAAAAAGAACAGTAGTACTACTTTTTACACCCATTTTGTGTCTCTGACCATAGTTTTTCTTTTTTCTTTTTTACTATTGTTAATTTTAATTTTAAAATGAGCGAATTATTTTTGAAGTATAAATATTGTGAATTTCGACAATTATCAGAGTAACTACTTAATTCAGTCGCATAATTTTTTAATCAAGAGAATTAATAGGTTGAAAACTAGCCAAACTAATAAGGTACTTGACTAGTTTGACGGTGTAGAAACAGAAATATGAAAGTGGCGTACACAATGCGTTCCAAATAAAAGAGGAGTCGACCATACTAGTGAACTCTCTAAGTGGAAAAGAACACTTATTGACCCCACGAGTGTGCTTTTGGCCTTTTGACCACCTGCTTAATTTGGTCCCGAGAGTTCTTGGAACATATTTCATTTCAAGCAAATGTTCTTCGTTTCTTTTTTTCCGGAAGGATATTTGAGTGTTGCCCTTTAAAATAAACTATTATCATCTCCAGCCCCTTGGCCTTGCTGGAAAAGAAGCGGAACATGATCACTATGCATCAAAATAAGGGGTGAACCTGGACGAGGATGACCTGGTACCTCTTGCAAAAATGAGTAATGACTGGGTCTATAGGACCCAGTGTGAAGGGGTAAGTGTAGACACTTAAGAACTCCTCCACGCGAGTGGTAATGCTCTCTTCGGAATCGGGGATCTGTACCACGACCTCAGCCCCCCAGCCATGTTCTCTCTCTTCACAGCCTCTAGATGTTTCGCTGTTATCGAGCAAATGTATCTCGATACGTGCTCACATCGGCCAGGGATCGATGGAGGGTTATCGACTTTGAAGTCGGACTTTAGGACGCAAGGGCCGGGAACATACTCGTAAAGGAGCAGTTCCACCTGCATTTTATCACCGGCCGCCCGGGAAGAAGAAGAAGGAGAAGCTTTCTCCTTTTGTGGGACGGTCTTGGAGGTTTTTGCCATTGATTTAGGTAGAAGTAAACGAAAAGAGATGAAAATAGGTGTTTTGATACTAACGGAATTGACTCAACGGGTGGTGAAAGAGAATAGATGGAGAGAGGAAGAGACTTAGAAAACGTGGTGAAGGGGGAAGTAAAGTTTTGATTCAACCAGGAAGCCGGTATTTATAGACTCACGCCGACGGTTCGGTGGCGCTAGTGGCCGACCACCCACTGACGGACATTAATGATTTGGGGAACTGTACCGATGGGACGTTTTGGTCACCTCAACTACTTACGTCACAGGGATGACGTCATTCTTGGGCTCTCCAGAAAATCGAGGGTCAAGTCGTTTCTTATCTTTTTACTTTAAGAAACGAGGGGACTATCTGTATAAGGTGGAAATCGGGGCTGCCCGATTTCGTCCTTTGATGGAAAAAATGATACCACGTCGGAAGGCCAGGACATCGAGTTCGGGGTCGAAGTTTCTTTCCAAGATCGAGATCGATATCACTTACCGTGGTCAGAAGAGGTCATACTTCGAGATAATTTCGGTATAGTTCAGTAATGGAAAGAGCAAAATTCCCGCAACAAGCCTAAGATCATGGCATGAATTTCTATATGGATTGGCCCTCGGCTGTTAATCAGTTGTGAAATATGATTTTCTACTATAGTTAGAAGTGTACTGATAAGTAGGGATTTTGACCGCTTATTTGCTCTCTTTAACTTGCATTTTAGCTCAAAAATGCTTAAACGTATTCCCGGAAACTAACGAAATGTGCTTACTTGCAGGAACATTGGGAAACGAGCAAAATAAGTCAAAATCAACTCATAAAGAAGCAAAAAGTGAACAAGAGCCAAAATTGGGTAAAGAGGCCAGCAGTGCGGACCACACAATTTTAGTGCGGCCGCAGAATGAGGTTCGGAGATGAGGATTTTAGACAACTCAAACAGTGCGGACCGCACCAAAAATATGCGGCTGTAGAAGGACAATTGCGGCCGCAATCATTATTATGTGGTCCGCAAGATTGGAGATTCGGAGAGTTGATCAAAGTCCAAATTGTGATGAGTGCGGACCGCAACACTTTTGTGCGGCCGCAGAATCCGAAGTGCAGCCGCAATCAGTTTTATGTGGACCGCAGAAGACTTCAAGTTCTAGCCTCAAAATCCCAAGTGTGCGGACCGCACTAGAATTGTGCGGCCGCAGAAGGCCTTTTTGCGATCCGCATCAGAATTATGCGACCGCATAACCTCCGTATGGGCATTTTTGTCAGATATGTTCAGCTTAGTATAAATACAATTTTTTGTTATTTTTAGGTCAAGTTTAGTTTGCAGAGGTGCACCTGAACTTTTTTTCCTTGCTTCTTTAAGTAATTTTGTAATAGATTGACTTCTTATCACTAGATTTTCTTTGTTTCATCTATGATTATGCATTCTACCTTTATTTCTTCCTGTATTTCTTCATTTCTTATGAGTAGCTAGATCTTTAGCTAGGGTTGTGACCCAACCCTACTGCGGATACTTAATGAGTATTTAATTTTAGGGCTTGTTTGTGATTGGGTTAGTGATATCTAGCCTTGTTTATGCTTAAATTATAGAATTAATGGTTGCAAACAGTGATTCATGCCTAACCTAGTCTTTGCTTGAGAAAGAGAGACTAGGTTAAGGAAAACTTGGCTAGAAAGGAATTGGGGTGAATTTAAGAAATTTATAGACCCAATTAAAGGGTCAAATCTAGAGATAGTAAGACCCGATTTGAGCATATATCACTTGATTTGTGCAAATACCCATTTGGGCTTGAGAAAGCTAAATCGGGCAAAATCACTCAAACTACTGAGAGGTATAGATTGAGTAATTGTGTGTGTTTGCTATACCACAAACCCGATAAATCAAAGTTGCCCTATAGTTTACAACCCGTTAGGTAGCCACCTAGGTGGAAGTCACAACCCTAGATTCCTTTATCAATTGAAAAACATCTCAAAACCCAAAAATACTATCTTTTAGGTTTATCTTTGCAATCAACAGAGTAAAGTAGAAGTAATACACCAATCAACTTTGTCGAAGTACAATTTAAGCCAAAACTTGCAATCAACTTAGATATACACCTAATCCCATATTCTAACTCCCTGTGGATTCAATCCCGACCTTTGTTGGGTTATTATTGCATTACCGCCTTGCTATTTAATTGTGGTGTGGATGTGGCCGAGATCAACTTTTAATGCGGTTGTTGGGGAGGCTGTGTAGCCGCACTCATTTTTGTGCGGTCCGCAGTCCTTTAAGTTAGGCAACAAATGAACTTCAATTCTGCGGCCGCACACATTTTTGTGCGGTCCACATTGGACTTATGGGGCCGCACTCATTGTTGTGCGGTCCGCAGTGATAGAATTCTAGAGACCTAGTAGTCTGAACCTGGGGCTCTGCGGCCCCACTCATTTTGTGCGGTCCGCAATAGGCATTCTGCGGCCGCACTCATTTTTGTGCGGTCCGCACTGCCCTTATGAGACAACAATCCTGCAGTATTCCATCATGCTTTTGTATACACTTTGAGATTCAATTGTGACTGATCTCTAATGCTTATGTGCTGCAGATAATGGTTCTCTCACGCGGTAAAGGAGATACACCACAAGGGAGGGAAGAACCCTCCCTAGGCCGGGAAGAACCCTCCCTAGGCCGGGGTAAAGGCAAGAGCAATCTACCTCTTGTATTTCAAAAAGCTATCAGCAAGAAGGCAATCGCCAATAGAGACCCGGACACTTCTGAGACCAGTGACTATGTCCTATCTGGGAAGCTTCAGAGGGTTACTCCGTGCAAGCACAGTCGGAAGCCCAGTCACAACTAAGACAACAATTCCCTGGGAGACTTCATTTGGTTGATGAATCCTCAACTGCCCAGTCCATCCGAGGGTTTGGAAGAGGGTAGCCAAGATTCTGAACCCTCTTTCTCACATGCTCCTACTGCTCCCATAAATATTGATGACGATGATGATGTCCCAGATGATGGGAGAGGGGGAGGCACTGCAATGGCAGGGTTAGAGAGGTCAAGGCGACCAGAGATTTGGGAGGATGGGTTTGTTAGTGCAAATTCCTTTGCCAAGTTTCGGGAACTGTGGCCATAGAGGTTGCTCACTCTTGAGCGACAATTCTTAATAAAAGACTTGAGTAAACACAATCCCAATGTCCTCAGGAAATTCCAAGAGCGGAAAGGTTGGAGCTGGTTTACCAACAAAGTGCTAGATGCCAATGAGTACCTGGTCAAGGAGTTCTACGCAAATGTTGCTCACATCAACCAGGGTATGAAGGTTACAAAAGTGCGGAATCTGAAGATCCGCTTTGACTCTTGTGCACTGAACTAGTATGTGGGGTTTGAAGAAGTTGAGGCAGTGCAGTATTTAGAAAAGCTAGCCATGGGTGATGCAGCTCGTCCGTGGTTGGCTGACATTTTAGCAATTCCAGGGTCTACTCCTCCATGGCTCACATCTGGAGTTCCAATTCTTTGGGCCACCCTAAACTTTGAAGCAAAAGGGTGGCAAACGTTTGTGTGTAGCCGCCTTGACCCATGCCTCAACAAAAACATGGTCCTAATCCCCTGTGCAGTTCTGGTGGCCTCCATTATGGCTGGGTATCCGATAAATGTTGGTGTCATTATGTCCACCAACATCACTGTATCTATTCAGAAGGGTGAGAGATCCTACCCGTACCTAAACTTCATCACCGAGTACTTCAAGGATCAAGGGGTGGAGTCCAAGCACTACGATACAAATGTGAAGGCCAAAAAGCCTTTCTCCTGGTACCACCTTCACGGAGCTGACAACCCTAAGTTCAAGGGTAAAGCCACTACATCCACTGGCCAGTCTGAGGAGCCAGCGGTGGTGGTTACTGATTCAGCTGCCGAGCCTTCCACAACAGCAGGTACTTCTACTGGGACAACAATCATTCCACTACCTTCATCCCCTAGCCGACCAGTTTCAGCTAGACTTTCAGCACCATTGCCAATGCCAGCTTTATCAACCTATCCTCAAACTGCGCTACGAGTCTCCCAGACATTGGCGAGTCTCAACAACTGGATGCAGTCTAGCCACTATAAAGCTTACTGCTATTTCCAGTGTTGTTGCAGCACAGTCCTCAGCCCCAACAGCTCCAGCACAGCCACAGGTACCTCTGTCAAAGGAGGAAGCATTAAAGAAGATTCTAGAAAACCAGAAGACTATTACCGATACTTTGGAGGCTCATGGAAAGGTCATTGCAGAACTGACCAAGCAGGTTAAGAAGATTAAGAAGTCTCAAGCCTCAAAGAAGTCCGTGGAGAAGTTGTCTAAGGAGGTTGAGAAGATTGCACATTCAAGGGATTTGCCAATAGACCTACTCATGGAGTCTACTATCCCAGCAGCACAAACAGCACCAGAGGCACCAGTCGGCCAGTCTGATGAGCCGGTTGCCACTTCCCACACTACTGAGGAGATGATCCGGATGCTCAGCAACCCAGTTGGCCCTCAGCTTGGTGACAATGAGATACAGCTTGAGGCTGAAGTTGCTGAGGATCCTATGCAGACAGAGACCACATAGGGAGTGCTCTTAACTGTCTACCCTTTCCCTGTTCTTATTTTTGTTAAGCATTGGGGACAATGCTCGATTTTTATTTAGGGGTGGTCTATTCTGATGATTTGACATTTGGGTTGTAATAACTCTGATACTATTTTTTTTTTATTTCATATTGATTTTCATTTGGTATGTATATATTTTCTCATTTGATGTAAATATTCATTCCCCTTATGTATATATTCTTCTCCCTTATGTATATATTCATTCAATCTCGGTTTGTATATTCATTTATCTCGCTTTCTGTAGTTTATTTCATAACTTCTTTAGTTTGGTTTTCCTTAATAGCATAGCTTCTTATTTACTTTAGTAGCTTCTTTCTTTTATTTGCTAGATTTTTTTTCACGTTTTGAGTGAACCATAAGCCTGCCTTTGGTTTTCGTAGTGCCACGGTTCATTCCAAAGGTGAATGTTTGTGTGAACCGGGTGGCTATTCCCAACGATAGATGGCGTGACAACCTTCTCAAGGGATTGAGCCTGTTTTCTTTTATGTTTTGGTAAATATAGTAGTAATGAATAAAAGGGGTTTCAAGCATGCTTCACTTGGTACCAACACATTTACCTATGATCGTGTGGGTAAAAACAAGTTGTTGGCAGAAAATAGCTCTAGTTGTGACTTTTTTGACTCTTGTGTTGACTTAAGCAGTCATCGAGTGGTTCAAATCGAGCCATCTGTGATTCTCAATCTTAGCTAGGATCATTGTGGGCACTAGACTCTATTCTCCTTAGCAATCCAGAAGCGTAAGAGGTGAGATGTCTTAGTTACAAGTCCAAGTACCCGTGCTAATGGTCTAGAACTTGCCCCAAATATTTGTCTAGGCGAAATTCTACGTGTATCTTGGCTTGAGAAATGATCGTAGGCTCTCCTTGATCTGATTTAAAATTTGAAATCTTCCGTTACCCACCAATGTGATATCCCTAGTCAACCCTTTTTGAGCCGAAGACCTTTTTCTTTCAACAATCACGTTACAAGCCTTCATCCGTTTTACAATGACCCTCTCTTGGCACCCCTCTTTCCTTAGCATTCAATTGGCAAAAACATAATTTTGGGGGAGAGAAGAGGAGTTTGAAAGAGATGAAAGGTAAAAAGAAGACAAAGAAATAAATAAAAGGGAAGGCAAAGAAAAGAAAGAAAGAACGAAAAAGCAAAATGTCAAATATAAAGTGAAGAAAGTGAAGTGTTGAAGGGAATCAAAAAGAAAATAAGGAGGAAAAGCTTAAGTGAATAAAAAAGGAGAAAATGAACATCATGCTCAAGAAAGAGTGACGTTACGTCTCTCTAGTTACCTCGAGGAAGAAGAAAATGACTCAAAGAGTCGAGAAAGTATGAGCTGAAAAGAGAAAATAGAGTGCTTAAGGAAAGATTAAACCATTCTAGTCCAACAAGTCCTACCTTGATCCAAAAGCCTTCATTACATCCCACAAAATCCCTACATAATTTCAAGTTGAGAGAGCTTACATTAGTGGTGATTTACATGAGGGGCAAGCTTATGGTACTTAAAGCCGGTCTTGAGACGTTCTTTTGAGAGAGATGAGCAAACTTTTCACGATCCTTGTTTCGAGTGCTACATTCTAAAGTGAGATTTGCTAATGGAGAGTAGAGGAGGAGTAGTTTGGGATCCACAATAACCTACGTAAAAGAGTGAGCTTCCTTGATGAATAGAGTTAACTCTTGATGCTCTAGAGTCACACTAGAACTACAGTACTCAAAAAGTCATATCTTGGGTTGTTGATAATTCATATGTGTTGTGGGTAATTGTTGGTCCCGATTGATGTGTAAATGATTCACCTTAGGCTAGTTGAAATATCTCCTTTTCTAATGGAGGTGGGAATTGCCTTATTTGCTTGAGGACAAGCAAAAGTTTAAGTTTGGGGGAGTTGATAAGTAGGGATTTAGACCGCTTATTTTCTCTCTTTTACTTGCGTTTTAGCTCAAAAATGCTTACAGTTATTCCCGGAAACTAACGAAATGTGCTTACATGCAGGAACATTGGGAAACAAGCCAAATAAGTCAAAATCAACTCATAAAGGAGTCAAAAGTGAACAAGAGCCAAAACTTGGCAAAGAGGCCAGCACTGCGGACCGCACAATTCTATAGCGGCCGCAGAATGAGGTTCGGAAAGGAGGCTTTTAGACAACTCAGACAGTGCGGACCGCACCAAAAATATGCGGCCGCAGAAGGACAATTACAGCCACAATCATTATTATGCGGTCCGCAAGATTAGAGATTCAGAGAGTTGATCAAAGCCCAAATGTTGAAGAGTGCGGACCGCAACACTTTTGTGCGGCCGCAGAATCCTAAGTGCGGCCGTAATCAGTTTTATGCGGACCGCAGAAGACTTCAAGTTCCAGCCTCTAAATCCCAAGGTTGCGAACCACACTACAATTGTGTGGCCACAGAAGGCGTTTTTGCGGTCCGTATCAGAATTATGTGGCCGTATAACCTCCGTAGGGGCATTTTTGTCAGATATTTTCAGCTAGGTATAAATACAATTTTTTGTTATTTTTAGGTCAAGTTTAGTTGGCAGAGGTGCACCTGAATATTTTTCCTTGCTTCTTTAAGTAATTTTGTAATAGATTGACTTCTTAGAACTAGATTTTCTTTGTTTCATCTATGATTATGCATTCTACTTTTATTTCTTCTTGTATTTCTTCATTTTTTATGAGTAGCTAGATCTTTAGCTACAGTGACCCAACCCTACTGTGGATACGTGATGTGTATTTAATTTTAGGGCTTCTTTGTGATTGGGTTAGTGATATCTATCCTTATTCATGCTTAAATTATTGAATTAATGGTTGCAAACATTGATTCATCCCTTTTTGACCTAGTCTTTGCTTGAGAAAGAAAGACTAGGTTTAGGAAAACTTTGCTAGCAAGGAATTGGGGTGAATTCAAGAAATTGATAGCGCTAATTAAACGGTCAAATCTAGAGATAGTAAGACCCAGCCTGAGCATATGTCACTTGATTTGTTCAAATACCCATTTGGGCTTGAGATAGCCAAATCGGGCAAAATCACTCAAACTACCGAGAGGTATAGAGTGAGTAATTGCGTGTGCTTGCTGTACCACGAACCCGATAAATCAAACTTGCCCTATAGTTTACAGCCCGTTAGGTAGCCACCTAGGTGGAAATCTCAACCCTAGATTCCTTTATCAATTGAAAAACATCTCAAAACCAAAAATACTATCCTTTAGTTTTATCTTTGCAATCAATAGAGTAAAGTAGAAGTAATACACCAATCAACTTTGTGGAAGTAAAATTTAAGCCAAAACATGCAATCAACTTAGATATACACCTAATCCCATATTCTAACTCCCTGTGGATTTGATCCAGACCTTTGTTATTGCATTGACTGCCTCGCTACTAATTGTGGTGTGGATTTGGCTGAGATCATGTACCTTATTTAAGACTCCCCTATTATATAATGGGGGATCCCATTCATTTGTAATCATCATTGTTGGCTGATAAGAATAAACACACTCATTACTTTATTGCTATTTCGCTTATTGTTCATCAGAGTTGCTTTATCATTTGCAATTCTTATTATCACACCTCGAGGCTATCATAAATCAATGTCGAAATTTGGCTAGCATACTGGTTTGATATAACTTATTATCTAATTTATCTATGTAATTCCTTATTTATCAATGTATTGGATTAAATTACATATCCTTAAAACCACAATATAAGTATTGTTACTCAAATTTTAGAGTAAACAGTTTGGCGCCCACCGTGGGGCTAAGGATAATAGTGATAGTTCAGTGCTGATTCTGATAACACACATTATTTCACGTTTGTTTTTGTTAGGTATTTTTTGCTCTCAGGTGAAAACATGTCAAACTCTCAAAATGCACCCATACATGGTGATGATGGTCTTGGATTTCACGGGGAAAACGACAATGTAATTGCTCCGGGAGCCGGGGTGCCACCGACTAATCTCGGGGGAGCACCGGTTGTCGATCCAGTCGATGTGAGTTCGCACGTTGCTCTAAATGCGGACCTAGGTGCGGAACCCGAAGGGAGTGTACACAGGGAAGGCCGATCTGGTGGTCAAGGTACACAGGGCAGAGGAGATGGAGGAGTTAGTCTCCAGGTGATATTCAAGATGCTACAGGCTCAGCAGGCCCCTATTGCTCAGTTGCAAAATCAACATAGGAATCCAAGTGGGATTTAGCTAGAAATCACTCGCCCTACCGAGCCAGTGCCAGAAAGGTCGAATGGTAACGAATCAAGGACTGATCCTGCAATAATGAAAAAGCTTGACGGGCTCACCAAGAGAACTGAGTCGGGAAAGAAGAAAATCGAAGATAATGATAAAAAACTGGAAACATACAACTCCCGAGTTGATCAGATACCAGGGGAACCCCCAACCCAAAAGGGATTGGATTTGAAAAAGTTTGTGCCGAAGCCTTTTCCTCAAAGTGCAGCTCCAAAGCCCATTCGTAAGAAGTTCCGTATGCCGAACATGCCTAAGTACAACGGGACCACCGATCCAAATGAACACATCACTTCATACACGTGCTGAATAAAGGGAAATGACTTAGAAGATGATGAAATCGAATCTGTGTTGTTGAAAAAGTTCGGAGGAACCCTTTCAAAGGGAGCAGTGATTTGGTATCACAACCTGCCACCAAATTCCGTCGACTCATTTGCTATGTTAACATATTTTTTCGCAAAGGCACACGCCAGGGCCATAAAGGTCGCAATAAGAAAATCGGATATGTTCAAGATAAGACAAAGGGATAAAGAAATGCTGAGGGAGTTCGTATCCCAATTTCCAATGGAATGCATGGAGTTGCCACCAGTCACAGATGATTGGGCCGTTCAAGCTTTCACTCAAGGGATGAACGAAAGGAGTTCGGTAGCGTCACGTTAGTTGAAGTTAAATTTGATCAAGTATTCATCTGTGACTTGGGAAGATGTGCACAATCAATATCAATTGAAGATCGGGGTCGAGGACGACCAATTAGGAGCCCCTTCCAATTCAGTACATCCAAATAGGTCGACAGTTAAAACCCCGAGGGACGTCGACAAGGAGCTAAGGTCGAACAGAGAACGATATCAACCATATACCGCAGATTGAAGGAAGAATGGTTCGGGACGCAATTCCGCCCGGAATGATCGAAGAAGTGATCAAGGATAGAATTCTCAAGGACTTATGAGCAAAAATGGTTTTGATAAGCATGCCGATCCCATAAAGGCACCTCGGTTATCAGAATATAACTTTAGCATCGACGCATCGAGCATTATATCGGTAATCAGAAGGATCAAAGATACTAGGTGACCCAGGCCCATACAGACCGATCCTTCCCAAAGAAACCCATATTTGATGTGCAACTATCATGGCTCGCATGGTCACAAGACCGATAATTGCAGGCAATTGAGGGAGGAGGTAGCCCGTCTATTTAATGAGGGCCACCTTCGAGAGTTCCTTCGCGATCAAGCCAAGAATCATTTCAAAGAAAGGGACGCCAACAAGAAAAATGAATAGGAGAAATCCCAGCATGTCATTCATATGATCATCGGTGGGGTCAACATTCCACAAGGACCCATATTCAAACGCACTAAGGTATCAATCACTAGGGAAAAATGAACCCATGATTATGTGCCCGAAGGCTCCTTATCATTCAACGACGAAAAAGCAGAAGGCATTTCTCAGCCACACAACGACGCTCTGGTAATTTCTATCTTATTAAATAAAAAGTTAAGCATGTTTTAGTGGATACAGGTAGCTCGGCGAATATCATCCGATCGAGGGTCGTGGAGCAGCTCGGCCTACAAGATCAAATCATCTCCGCAGCTCGGGTCTTAAACGGCTTCAATATGGCCAGTGAAACAACTAAAGGGGAGATTATTTTACAGGTGAACGTGGTTGGGACCATTCAAGATACCAAATTCTACGTGATCGAGGTCGACATGAGGTACAATGCCCTACTAGGAAGGCGTTAGATCCACAATATGAGGGCAGTCTCTTCGACTCTCCACCAAATGATGAAATTCCCGACAATGGACGATGTAAAAATAGTATACGGGGAGCAGTATGCTGCAAAGGAAATGTTTGCGGTTGAAGAGGTAACGCCGATATCAACATTATCAACCTCGGAAAGGTCAAGCATCAAAGGTAAATAGAAAACCAAATAGCAATCACAGCCACCAACCTTGACTTAATCAAGGAAGAAGGGGATAAAAGAAGAAGAAGAAGATGATTTTCTAAATCCTCAAACTTTTATTGTTCCCAAAGATTCGGACTCTACCAAATCAAATGTTGAAGAGCTAGAACAGGTTATGTTGATTGAGTATCTGCCCAGGCGAAAGGTATACCTGGGAACGAGATTGACCCCCGAACTCAGGAAAGAGCTTATTCAATTTTTTATTGATAACATAGATTGTTTTGCTTAGTCCCATTTAGACATGACAGGGATCCCACCGGAGATAATGAGCCTTGACCCCAGGTCTATACCGGTGGAACAAAAGAGAAGGCCCAGTCCGAGGTAAAACACACATTCATAAAGGACAAGGTAACTAAACTTCTCATAATAGGGTCCATTCGGAAGGTAAAATATCCTGAATTGTTAGATAATGTAGTCGTAGTCCCCAAAAAAGGGAACAAACATAGAATGTGTGTGGATTATAAAGATTTAAACAAGGCATGACCTAAAGATTCTTTTCCACTGCCTAACATCGATCGCATGATCGACGCCACGGCTAGCCACGAGATCCTTACCTTTATCGACACCTATTCTAGGTATAATCAAATTCGAATGAACCCGGATGACTAGGAAAAGACTTCATTTATCACTAACTATGGAACACATTGTTATAATGTAATGCCCTTCAGGCTAAAAACTGCTGGAGCTACTTACCAATTCCTAGTAAATAAAATGTTCGAAGAACAAATAGGTAAGTCAATGGAAGTTTATATCGATCACATGCTAGTTAAGTCCCTGTGCGCAGATGACCATTTGGCTCATTTGCAGGAAACATTAAAGATTTTGAGGAAATATAACATGAAGCTCAACCCCTAGAAATGTGCTTTCGGGGTCGATTCGGGCAAATTCCTGGGCTTCATGGTGTCGAATAAGGGGATCGAGATCAACCCCGATAAAATCAAGGCCATCGAAGATATCACCGTCGTGGATAGTGTAAAAGCCGTGCAGAGGATGGCTGGACGGATAGCTGCTTTAGGCCGATTCATCTCGAGGTTGTCGGATCGAAGCCACAAATTTTTCTCTCTACTCAAAAAGAAGAACGATTTCACCTGGACCCCGGAATGCCAATTGGCACTAGAGGAATTAAAGCGATACCTATCGATCCCACCACTGCTTCAGACTCCAAAGGCAGATGAGAAACTTTACTTGTACTTGGCAGTATTGGAAATCGCGGTAAGTGGTGTCCTAGTTCAAGAAGAGCAAGGTACGCAATTTCTCGTGTATTATGTAAGTCGAACCTTGGGAGAAGTAGAAACTAGGTATCCACACTTAGAGAAATTGGCACTTGCGCTGATAAGGGCTTCTAGAAAGTTAAAACCATACTTTCAATGTCACCCCATATGCGTGTTAACCACTTACCCACTTTGTAATATTATGCACAAGCTCGAACTATCGTGCCGATTGGCCAAATGGGCCGTCGAACTCAATAGGTACGATATCGAGTATCAACCCTGAACGACCATCAAGTCTCAAATTTTGGGGGACTTCGTGGCCGATTTCATGACAGCCCTCGTACCCAAGTTGAAAAAGAACTTTTGTTAAAATCAAGCACATCATCGGGGGTGTGGACCCTTTTCACAGACGTTGCTTTGAATGTGAAGGGGTCCGGGATAGGCATCATTTTAAAGCCGCGCATGGGTAGCACTATTGGGCAATCTATCAAAACTTCTAGGTTGACTAACAATGAGGCCGAGTACGAGGCCATGATTACAGGTCTCGAGCTGGCTAAAAGCTTGGGAACAGAAGTCATTGAAGCCAAGTGTGACTCTTTACTGGTGGTGAACCGAGCAAATAAATCCTTTGAAGTTAGAGAGGATATAATGCAAAGGTATTTGGACAACCTGCATGTAACTTTGCACCATTTCAAAGAATGGACTTTACAGCATGTACCTCGAGAACAAAACAGAAGCTGATGCACTTGCAAATCTGGGGTCATCGGTCGAGGAAGATGAGATCAGCTCGAGGACTGTCGTTCAACTCTCGAGATCTGTGATCGAGGAAGGTCATGCCGAGATAAACTCTACAAGATTGACATAGGATTGGAGGAATAAATATATTGAATACTTGAAGAACGACAATCTCCCGTCGGACCTTAAAGAGTCGAGGTCCCTACCAACCAAAGCTATTCGATTCACATTGGATGAAGATGGAACATTATACAGATGGACATTCGATGGAGCATTGGCGGTATGTTTAGGACCAGGAGACACCGATTATGTTTTACGAGAGGTCCATGAAGGCACTTGTGGGAACCACTCCGGCACCGAATCACTGATTGACAAAATCATTAGAGCAGGATACTACTAGGATAGCATGGAAAAGGACACAAAGGAGTTTGTTCGAAAATGTGATAAATGTCAAAGGTTTGCACCAATGATCCATAAGCCCGGAGAACAACTTCATTCAATCCTATCCCCATGGCCATTCATGAAATGAGGGATGGATATCATCGGGCCTCTGCCAACGACCCCAGGTAAAACTAAGTTTATTTTATTTATGACTGACTATTTCTCTAAATGGGTTGAAGCACAGACGTTCGAGAAAGTGAGAGAGAAAGGGTTATAGAAATCATCTGGGATCACATCGTATGTCGATTTTGGATACCTGCCGAAATAGTGTGACAATGGAAGACACTTTATCGGCAGCAAGGTAACGAAATTCCTTGAGGACCACAAAATAAAAAAGATATTATCAACACCATATCATCCTAGTGGGAACGGACAGGCCGAATCGACGAACAAGACTATCATTCAAAACTTAAAGAAAAGGTTGAATGGCGCTAAGGGGAATTGGAGAGAAATGTTATCCAAAGTCCTTTAGTCATATCCAACAACATCAAAGTCAAGTAAGGGGGAAGACCCGTTCTCCTTAGTATATGGATCTGAGGCCTTGATTCCGATCCAAGTCGGGGAACCTAGCGCCAGATTTTGACATGCAACAGAAGAATCAAAGTTCGAGGCTATGAATACTAGCCTCGAACTATTGGATGAAAAACGAGAAGTTGCACTTGTTCGGATGGCTGCGGAAAAGCAAAGAATTGAGAGACGTTATAACAGAAGAACCAACCTTTGCCACTTCGGAACTGGGGACTTAGTCCTGAGGAAAGTCACCCTCAATACTCGAGACCCAAACAACGGGAAATTAGGCCCAAATCAGGAAGGACCATATCGGGTCCACAATATCATCGGAAAGGGATCTTACAAACTTGGCACAATGGAGGGCAAACTATTACCAAACAATTGGAATGTACCACTCCTCAAACGGTATTATTGCTAAGGTATGACTTTCCCCCTTTCCATTTGTATTTGATGCTAACTTATTGCAGGTGTTCGATCGAAGACGTCGAGAAACTCTTCAACATGAGGACCATAGGTTTTAAAGCACGCATTGCACTCTTTTTCCCTTAGATTGGTTTTTATCCCAAATGGGTTTTTCTGGCGAGGTTTTTAACGAGGCAACAACTATGTGCTACCTGAGGAAAATTCAACAGTATCCAAGGCTTCTTTGCAATCAACCTCGAATACTGGGGGGCATCACCCTCGGATGTTATATCTTCGAGGAAAGTACTTCATGTCAAAGGGTCTCGATAGGGAAACTTTGTAATGGGCCAAAAGGTCGAATGAACCCTGTCCATATAGGTTAGTCGAGCCCTGATGGCAAAACATGCACGCATGTATAAATTATTTCAAGAAACATTCTTTCTATATCAAACATCTTGTGTCTCAAAGAAAACACTCTACTATACGAGCTCCATATCTTCTCGAACACTCGGGGACTGTCATCGACGATCGACATATTCGTCCCTGATTACACATACATCAAATTCCCTTGGGCTGTGGCCCTTCACCAGATTTTGCGTCAACGCGGTATACTTCATGCACCGGGCTTCCTTTTTTGTTGCATTTAGCTGCGCCTTGGTAAATTAAATTTAAAAAAATAAAAAATAGGAAAATATTACAAAATGGCAGCAGTTTTATTATATTTACCGATGCTTTAGTAAATAAAATTTTAAAATTGCGGCACTTTATTGCATTTACCGGGGCTTTTGTTGCATTTAGCAACAATTTAAAAAGAGAGGAAAAATCAATTTCCAAATAATCCCTCCACTTCACTGTTCTTACTCTTGAATTTCTAAGTAATCCCTCCACTTGATTCATAAATTTCAATTTAAAAGGAGAGGGAAAATCACATTATCTAATATTACACACAGAGACGGAGCCAGATTTTCAAGCTTATGGGTTCGGGATTTTAGTCGTCTTAAGTTACTAGGTTCAAAATTAATAATTTATACATATTCAATGAACTTCTAAAGACAAATACAGGGTTCGAACCAAAGCTATTGGAGTTGGCCGAACTCGCTCTCGACACTCTAGCTCTGTCCCTGATTACACAATACAATGTTCAGAATTTTAAAAAGAAAAACAAGAAAAAGTATTAGGGAAAAGAAAGTGATGGACTAAACCTAAATGCCCAACAGAGAAGAAAGTGATGGACTAAACCTGATTTTCTGAGAAATGGCTCAAGGGCCAAGCGCAAATATATCTCGAACACTCGGGGACTGTCATCGACGATTGACATATTTGAGTTATCTAAACTCCAATTCATAAGACCTCAAAGAGGCACCCCTCGATCTATAGGCCAAGGCCATCATTCTTGAGGACTAACACTTCGAACAAGTTTGAAGTGTTATTGGGGAATAAGCCCAAGAGGCATACCCAAAGGCTACGGCAAAATAAATGCGGCTCGGAGACATCCGAATCCCGCAATCACAATAGGCCTTCAAATTCTTTGAAAATCGGTTAAAAAAAGCTACCCTCAGCAAATAATAAAAAAGGGCTTCGATAAAATCAGCCCTCGAAAAACCTTAAGAGGTATCAAATTATCTTAACACTAAGGCATCAAAAGAAGAGGGGTTTCAATCGTTACCGAACCCTTAAAAAACCCAATGGGTAGAAATACATGACAAGGCATAAAGAAATTTTTACTAATTATTTTAAGCAGAAAGAAAGGAATAATAGCCATGTTTTAGAGGCCATATCGGCCCAATCTAAAGAGCTTAAGGGCCAATACACTTAGAGTTCGAGAGCTTGTTCTCACTCTATCCGAACCTAAGGGTTCGACTAATCCGAGCCCAATAAGAACTGACTTAACTAAGGCTTGGGGACTCACCATTATTCTACGCAAACTCTAAAGGGCCTATGCCTCAATTTCGAACCTTATTCAAGCTCGACTGTGGTGACTTCTGGGAAGCCACCCAAGACCAAAATCTCGAGCGCACCATTCAAAGCATAAGATTGTGCTAAAGTTTTACAAGACAAAAAAATGTGCTTGTAGATAAAAATTGAGAAGGCATTCAAAAGGGAAAATTTCTTATATATATTTATATGGGCAAAAATAGGTACAAGGGACCGACGGTGGTCTTACAAAAAAGAAAAGGAAAAATCAAAATCGTAACTATGTCCGGGGCTGGTTTCTCCCTCAGGGGCAGCTTCTCCGTCGGGCCCCTCATCGTTATCTGACCCGCCTTCGTTGCCTTCATCATCATCGTCATCATCAGAGGAGACAAGAAACCTGGCATCAACTTCAAGCGCCTTAGCTTGAGCTATTTCTTTGGAGAGGTCAAAACCTAGAGCGTGGATTTCCTCGATGGTCTCCCTCCGGGATTGGCACTTCGCCAAGTCATTGCTCTGTCGCTCTCGATCAGAACCCTCCCTTAGCTGCATTTGAACAACTGCGACATCTTCCAGGTACATGGCAATGGACTTGTCAGCCGTGATCCTCGTCTTCTCAACCTCCACCTTGGCCTCAGCAAGCTCGGCTTCAAGATCCTTGATCCTTTTGGCATGGGCTGAGCTTTTCTCTTTAATGCTCCGAAGATGGTCCTTGGTAGATGACAGTTTGGCCAAGGTAGCCTCTTTCTCCACAGCAAGGCGGTCCATGTTCTACTTCCACCGATCACAGTAGGCTAGGGGTGTGCATTGGAATCAGTTTATCGATAAATCGAATCGATTATTTGTTATCGGTTTATCAATATTGGTTTATCAATTTATCGATTTCGATTTCGAAATTTTCCTTATCGAGTTATCGATATCGATTTCGATTTTGTCCTCTTCGGTCATCGGTTTATCGATAAACCGATAAGATATACTAAAAAGACAAATATACCCTTATTCTATAGCTCTTTGTAACACTATAGCTCTTTGGAAAACTCCTAGGATTTACTACAGCGTAATCATTCATGCTTCCCACGTAATAATCTCTTGCTTTTATTAATGATTTCCACGGTAATGCAATAATTCGCATGATTCTGTTCTGGCCGTGACTCCCTTTGCTCTTCATATTTGACTCTTTTTTTTCCTTCTTGTTTTTTGTTTGTGTGTTATGAGAATTAAGATGGATCTAGCTATCTAGCTAGAATTGTATAAATATATGAGAGAAATGTTGGAGATTTTTCGAGATGATTGGGTGTGAAGAGAAATTCTAGAAACCCAATTTAGAAAAGTAGGAGAATGAATGTTGAATGATCTTCTTTTTGTTGCTTAGATTTGAGGGTTTTTGTAGGAAAAGTATGAAATTGACAAGGCGAGTGTGGACTTTTTCTCTAGCCCATATTAGTTAGGCGTGTTTATGGTGATATGCTTTCCGTGGAATCCCGTAATTTTCTTATTGGTGTAATCGATAACCGAATCGATAAGCTCCAAAAATCGATAAATTGAAATCAAAAAAATTGAAACCTTATTGAAACGATAACGATAAGCATATGTACAAATCGATAATCGATAAGTAATTATCGATAAGGGTCAAAATCGAATTGATAAATCAAATGCACACCCTTACAGTCGGCTTTGATTTGATCGACTTCCCCTCGGAGCAGCTTGATCTTTCCAGCTATTGCTGCAACTGAGATATTGAAGTATTAGCCTCCACAGCTGGGTCAAAACCGAACTCTTTCAAAAGGAAGGTTACTTGCTCGTCTAACTCAGCCTCTTCCTTACGAGCCTGGGCTAAGTCTGTTCGAAGGTCCCTGAGCTCCTCATCTTTTTGGCCGCAGAGGAGCTTCAAAGCAGTCCTCTCCTTCGAGGTCTTCTAGAGTTCGGCCTCACATTGGCTCAGGTCGGCCCAAAACTTGGTAAAAGCCTACGTAAAAAGAAAGATGTAAGTTGAGTTAAAAGGAGAAGAAGGAAGAGAAAATTGCAACAACTGGGATTAGTACTTACACAAGATAAAAGGCGTTAGGCCTCTTCAAAAAGGGTAGATGCATCATTGAGATCAACAGCATCATCAACCCCGGTAAAACAATCCTGGAAGGGATCCTCTTCACTGGGGACTCCACCTATGTCAGGGATCTGTAGAGCTCGAGCATCCCTTATAGCGTTCTCAGAAAAGGCTTGAAGAGAAGGGGAGTGACCTATTGCCATTGCCCTAAGCGAATCGCTTGGAGCGCTCTATTCAGCCCTGGGAGTCTTTTTACCGTGAAAATGGTAACAACAATTAAATTTATTAAATGGGACTCTAAAAATACGTGATCTATTCCCAAGCTAGTTTGTTAGAGATGATGCTAGTATTATGAATTTTGACGATGGGGTGGGGGGGGGATAAAATGAGGTAACGAGCGAACCAAAGGGTCTGCTACTCGGGCGTAAGCTTGGTCGATTGGGACTTCAAGGTCGACCTCGGGGTCGAGCTCGGGTTGACAGGGATACTCGGGAGTAAACTAACAGTTAGAAACATAATCAAACTAAGCTATTTACAATCAAAATTGAGTTTGTACGATGAAGAACACATATAAAATGAAGAACACGTATAGAGGCAAAGGATATCGAGGTATCCTCAGTATCAGTGAGAACCAATGAGCTTTAGTAAGAAAAGAGAGAGAGAGAGAGATACTATTGCACGTTTTAGAATTGTGGGAGCAACATCAGTCCCTTACAAGGTAGGGCGAGTTCCCTTTAGGTAGTAACGAATACATGTATATCTAATTTATGAAATATGGAGATGTGATGGCTTAACTCGACAACCTAGCATAGGCTAGGGATAGGCCGGTTCTGTCAGACTCAACCGCGTGTCTTGGGGGCTTCCCCCTTTTGTCTTTATCTACCTGGAATCAGACCTCGACAAGCCTCGAAGGGGTGGACTAAGGTGTGGCTTCATATCATCGGGGTCTTGAGATATCTTTCTGAGGTGGCTTCATGTTCTCGGGGTCTCAAGGTACCTCCCCGAGATGTCTTGATGGCGGGAAATCAGGCCCTCCGATTTTACCACGTACAGATAGCCACCGCGTTTCTCAGAACGAAGCGATGGGAAACGGTTATGACCATTGACTCCTCGAGCCCCTCATGGCGATAGTGCATTGGCGATCCGCATCGTGGCGCAATCTTTCGCGATAGATGGCATATCTCACAGACTCCTGCTCAATACTCTGCCACTTCCGTTCTTCAAGGTAAAAAGTGCTGCCGTCAATTTGGATTTTCAAGGATGCAATAATTGCATTTGCCGGTCAGTTTTCCAGAGCCTCGACGACCGTGTTGCTGCCCCCTATAAACGGGGTGTCTTGGCGTTGTTTTTCCTATCCCGGTATCTTCATCGGCATGCTTTGCCTATTCCTTCTTGTCATCTTCTTCCACCTTTGAACATCATGTTTGGGGCTTATGGCCTCAAGAACGTCAGGAGGAGTTTCCTTAAGTTGTGCCATGACCCTTCGTCGGAATGTCCCTTTGCTAAGCATAAGCGCGTTGTCCCGCTATGGTCGTTGGTATGCTGGTGTTTGCTGCTGCCGTTGGCCGGAGGTGGCGATGGACGGGGAATCGGCCTCCCCCTTATGTAAACAGTCGTTCAGATTATGCACCGCTGCTTACTCTCCTACCCGGTCCTGGTGTGGCAACTCACCCTTAGGGCTCTTTCTTTCCCGAGGGATAAGGTGGCCCGCTCGGTCGTTGAGGTTGAGGCCCGCCGAATCTCCAATTTTTGGTTTAGGCGGGCAATGTCTCTTTTCTCTACCTCCTCTGTGTCTCCTCCTTTTCATCTTCTCCATCTCCTCCGGTGGGAATCCCTTGAGGGATTGAGCTGGGAACCTAGAGGAGGTGGAGGTCGAAGGGATCACCCTCCAGGGTATGATGCTGGAGGATGCTGATATCGAAGATGCGCCCTCGAGGGCGGACTGGGCTTCGGGTTTCATCACATGTACATCCTTCCGTTCCTTCGCTGTAGGGGTAGACTCCCGTAGGCCTTAGCAATTGTATGTAATGACCCTTCAAGGGCAACGTATGTCATGACCCTTCAGGGGCTATTGTACATGAATTTTTGTGAATATGAACATATCCTTTTGATTTCTGCTTTTGATTTGCGCCGAGTAACTGGATGTTTTTATACCCTCGAGGCCCCTTGAATGCCCCTTTTTACTTTTCGACTACTGATACTTGGCCGGGGTGCGAGCATTCTCTCAGCTCTTCTACTAATCGACATGGCTCCCTTTCGAGGCCATCATTGTTCCTCGGGCAACCCTGGGTTGATTGGTCAGATCTGGGCTGGCTAGGCCTTCTAAATCGCATGGAGATAATGCGTTTGAACTTCGGGGCCTTTAAGGATGTTATCCTGGATGGAGGTCGGCTTCGGGTACCGCGGGGTCCCTTTTGGTTTTTGATGTGGACAGCTTCCTTTAGATATGTAGGAGATAGGTTTTGTTGAGCGGTTGCCTATGCTTAGGCACCGCTCTGAAATTTTACGGAGCTTTCGCGATTGGATCTCCTTGCATTGAGTGACGGTCTGCAAAGCTTCACAAATTCTGGTTTCTCTTCGGTGGGGATTCTCGAGGTGGGATGCGATCCTGAGCTCGGAGATAATGCGGGCGGTTCCTTGAGTCTTGGGTTTTTGTCGGAGGATAATTTTGGGGTCGGATATCATCCCATCGGACTATATCAACGTGGTGTACTCCCCGGGGCTGACTCCGGGCAGGCGAAACGTTGTCGTTTCTTATCACATAAGTGGGGCGGCTTCGGCTTCTTCGCAGGGCTTCCCTATTTTGAGGTAGTTGTTCTCCTACTTTGGCATAGAATTCCTTATTTCCCTAGGTGCAAGATATGTTTGTGCGCGTCTTTGCTTTGCTCTGCTTAGTATTAACATAGCCATGGCAACCACTCTAGGGGTGGTATGGCCGAGAGCGGAGAGTGCTGTTCCCGGCGCTCGGGAGCTGAGGGATTTCGTTCTGACGACGGTTTCTTTGATAAGAGGGCAGCATTTGGAGATGGTGAGGAAACACTGCGGATGGAGTGAGGGGGTAACGCTGCAGGTCCTTCCTCCGGGAGAAAACGTTACAGATTCCGCTGACAGATTTTTGAATGTATACCTGTATCCTTTCGCGTTTGGCCCCCTCGACAGGGTCGTGCTTGATTTTTTCTTGAAGTATCGGGTTACTTTGGCGCAGATACATCCATCATTCTGGCGGGTGGTGCTGATGATGAGGTTCTTTGCGGAGAAGGCCGATCTCGAATTTACGCTCGATCACCTCATCCGGCTGTATCGACCCTTTCACCATCAGGGCCTGCTAACCCTGAAGTGTCATTCATCCTCGTCGTTTGTTGTCGATGACGAAGAGGAGGGGGGTCAAGAGTGGGCCGGTTGGTTCGTTCGGGCCCGGACGGTCGACATTATACCCTTGGAGCTTTTGCCGTTCCCGAAGGGTGGAATTACGCACGTGAGTGGAGCGTCCGATGCTTTTTTAGGTTGTACCTATAGCGGCAGTTAGTTAAATAATGATGCTTTTTACCTTGTAGTAGCAATTTCATGGTCGCTAGGCGAAGTCTCTAATCTACCCGGCAGGGTCCGGAGGCTGGTGACCCATTCATCTTGCGACGAGCGTCGGTGGTGAGCTGTGCTCCGTGTCAGGTGGGGAGCGAAATACCAAGGTACGTGCGTGTGCTGCCTTTGCCTCGGCCCTCATATATTTGAGATAACATTTTCCCCTTTTCTACTTGCATTGGATCTGTCGCTTGAAGGTATCGGGCAGTTCTTTGGGATGAGATAGTGTTCTTCCAAAGAAGGGAAGGAGTCGTTGACCTCTCTCCCCACCCTTCGAGGCGATGGAGCTTCTAGTGGTGCTGACCATGCCAAAATCTCCAAGGAGAAGGTATTGTCTGAGCCTGCTGCCCCTGGGGTACCTGATTCTAGGTCGTCGATGCCTTCGCGCGGACATGCTTTGCCCGAGACCGGCTTTCCCGGAGGCGAAGGAACAGGATCAATAGGAGTATGCTCCGACTTCGAGGAAGTCCGCCGGCTTCACTTCGTGGTGAGTTTAGGCGCAATTTCCCTGTATTCTGCGTCCTTCGTTCGTCATTGAGTTTTCCTTGTGCAGGCCTGTGACAGGCTGATGTCTGAGCCGGTCCGCCAAGGGGCCAAGTTTCAGAAAGTTCGGGATGAGGAGGAGTCTCTTAGGCTGCTTAGCGAGGAGAAGGAGGGCGAGTTGCTGCATTGGCGATGCAAAATGTACAGGTTCTCGAATTATGAGAGTTATTTGACGGAGCAGGTAACTTTATGCAGCCTCAGCTTCACTTTCTTCGGCCCTTTTAGGTTAACACCCTTCTCTGTCATATCAGCTGCAGAAAAAGACGGAGGCCATGGAGAACATTCAGGGCGATATTGCTCGTGCCAGAAACGGTTGTGGCGAGCTAAGGGCTCAGGTGCAAGCTTATGTTTTATAGGAGGCAAGTGCCTTGGCCAAGGTTCTTGCCTTAGAAGTCCAAATGTGCTTGGCTCGAGATAATGCCAAAACCCAACTAGATGTGATCGAGAAATTGGAATCCAAACTTTCGAAGATCAGGGACGAGGTAATTGATGCCCGGGCTAGGGCGATGCGACGCTGAGCCAACGCTGATAAGGAGATGGCGGTCCGTATGAAGGATGCCGCGGATGCTCAGGCCGAGCTGAAGCGAGCCTTCGACCGGGAGAAAAAGATCAAGGAATATGTCTGCTGCAGATCCTGAAGGGAAGCACTCGTGGAGATTGGTGCGAGGTGCTTTATTCTTTCAGATGAATTGGACCGAGCAAGGGCAGACGAGCGTGACGCATGGTCATTTCTTTCCGACGGGGCGAGGAGTGAACCCGGCCAGCTGTAGCTCTTCGGAACGGATCATAGATTGTGCCGTTTTGTTGCTATGTTTTTGATAAATGTAGAATATGTCTGTTTATGGAGAGTGTGTCTATTCCCCCTTTTTCCTCTGTGTGCGTATAATGAGAAGATACTTTGAAGCCTTACCTTTTCTGCATCTCCTTTTGTTATCATCCTCGACTAGTCTGGTTTCGATGTTTGGCGGGATCCTCACAGGTCCGGGATCAACCGGGCCAGCCCTTGGCTCCTAGGAGTTCTTCTTGATATGAGCGAGCATTGTGGTCCCTGCGCTTTGTCTGGCCGTTTAGATCCAGTCTCCGAGTCGCTTTGTGAATCGAGCTGTTACGGGCCTTTAAGCTCTTCCCTGTTCGTACGGGCGGGTGACGGTTGTCTTCTTTGCTTCGGGTCGACATGACCTTATAAGCGGGTGACTCGAGGGCTCACTCGGCTGGCAATTGTGGCGTTTGTGTTGTGCCCTCAGGCATGCTGTAGCTTTGTGCTTATTGTGGGTCCAGTCTCCGAGTCGCTTTGCGATTCGGGCTATAATTGACCTTTGCGCACCTTTAGATTTCCCGAATGGGGTAGTGCTTCGCACGTGTCTTTTGGTCGTTGAGACCCCTCCGTATGTGGCCCGGGGGCATGCTTAGCTAACTATTTTGGATCCGGTCTCTAAATCGAGTTACAATTCGAGCTCACTTTAATCCTCAAGTTGTCAATTTGGCTGTCGACAATGGCTCTTACGCTTTTTGGTCGTAGAGGCCTTTCAACATGTGGCCCGTAGGCTTGCTTAGTTAACTATTTTGGATCCGGTCTCCTAATCGAGTTACAATTCGAGCTCACTTTAATCCTCAAGTTGTCAATTTGGCTGGCGACAATGGCTCTTACGCTTTTTGGTCGTAGAGACCTTTTTATATGTGGCCCGTACGCTTGCTTAGCTGGCGACAATGGCTCTTACGCTGTTTTTGCCCGTGGGCTTTTTGTAGGCTTTGTTTTCTGCTCGTTAAGGTCTTTTTGAAAGATTTTTGCCTGACCCGCCGTCGGTTCTAAAAGAACCTTGATTTCAAGTCGTAATCGATGATATTTCGAGCACCTCGGATGGTTCATAGCCTGTTGTTTGCCTGTTGAGGGAAGCCTGTTGTACCGGTTCTTTTTGAAGTATATTCGAAATAGTGCCCTGATATTTTTTGTTCAGAGATGGGCGGGCGTCCCCGAGTCGCATTTTTTTGGGCTGTATCAGCCGTTTTGACCGTAGTCATGTGCGTTTGGCCGTATCCATTTTTGATCCCGAGTGATAGTTTAGGCGTCCACATCGAGGGTATGCCCTTTCGGGATTCTTACAAATGCGACGTATAGCATAAACTTCGGGAATTTCATGCCTGTTCAGGTCTTACAGTTTGCCATGCCTGTTGAGGTCTTACAGTTTGTCATGCCTTTTGAGGTCTTACAGTTCTTGGGTGATGTAGAATGGACCTGGTTATGCCGAGTCTGCCCGTTAAGGGTCTTATAGTTTTGGATTTTCCAGCATATGGCGATTGACGACAGTCTCCAAGTCATCAAGTTGTTTAAGCGTGAAGACCGCTTCTTGTGAGCTCGGTGTTGCCTTGTAGGGGCTTTATGATCCCGGAGTTTCGATCCTGAGATCGCACGAGTGCCTAATTGTAGGCTTCGAGCCCCAAGTATTTGGGGATGCAGTCGGTGGAGGGGGCCCCCTGCCGGGGATATACTTGAGATTTCTTTGTCCAGAGAATAAAATGCTGAGAAAATATCCTTTTATTGCTTGGTATATATGCACATTGTTTCGCCATCGTGAACTCGATCCGTGCGTGCACGACTTCTTGGACCGTTCTGGCCCAGCATATAATTATTGACAGGGTTTCAGTCCGCCGCATCTGGGTCATTTCAAGGGGGGATGCTCTTAGAGGCAAACCATCGTTCGTTGTTGCGCTATCAGAATAAAGCCCGTGGCATCATCGAACCTTCTTCTAATATGATATTCTGCCAGTAATCTTGCTGATAAGGTTTCTTTTGGGGCGAAAAGCCCGGATGAAGGGAGAAAATACGGTTGTCGCCTATTTGCGGTCTAGGAATCTCCGGGAAGAGTCTTGAGAATCTCCGAACATCCTAGCCAGTTGTCGGCGTTCAGGTTAGAAAAAAGAAAACGAAGGAGTGAAAGCAGTTCTTTCTTACCGCGGGGTGTGTAGGCGATAATCCGGGACTCGGTGCGTCCTTGTCGGCTTATTCCAGTTCTGCCCTTTGCGAGAAATCTCATTCCTCTGTCGAGATGGGATCATCGCGCCTTCGAGTAGAGTGTCGGTGGTCGCCCGAATAAAACGTTTATACTTCGTGCTTCCTTTGACGGTGTAAAGCTCGAGGTCCCAACTGGGATTCAGGCGGGCTGTATTGAGAGAATGGTCTTTTCGGCGACTTGTTACTTGGAGTTCACCAAGGATTTGGGATTTGGGGGCGATTTGGTTTGTTAATGTGGACCGCCTTGTTGACCCTTGGTTCGATACCATAGTTGCGGGTGACCGAGCTTCCTGAATCTATGAGCACACGAATAATTTTAAGATTTAGCGGATGAGGGAGAGGTTTACCAATGTGTCGTCGTGACGCTGGGGTGGAGTCGTGTTGCCCCTTTCCCCGGATGCGAGAGTATCCTTGGAAATATTTCCCTGGATCTGTCTTTGTCCCGGTGGCGGGTATTTTTGCTTCCCGTGTAATGAGTTCTCGGAGGGCGTCGCCGTTCCTCTATTGCCGTGGTGATACGTTGCGGTTTGTTTACTTCATCCTTCCCGGTAGTCTTCTTTCCTCGGGGCCAGATTTGAGCCTGACCGTTCGATAGTACTTGTCATCGAATTTGACTGAGCAGCATGGCTGTCATATTTTCGGGACGGGAGTCATTCGTGGCCCTGTTGTCGCTTGCGTCCTGCGGATTTCGCGTCGGGTTGTGGTTCCTTCGAAGGGGCCTTGGTCGAGTAGGCCTGAGTCTCTCAGCGTTCCTTGTTTCGCTTGTGGTGACTACGACATTTGTTATAACAATGTTGAGCCCACACTCTGCTGGACGAGGTTCGTCTGCTGGCTGTGCCTCACCGCATCTGGTTCCGCTGGATGTTCCCCGGGGGCGCCGCCCTCGACTTACTCCCCTACCGCTAAGAGGTATGTTGGATCATGGGGCGTTCATCCCATTAGCTGCGCATGGATGGTATCTCCATCCATTTGGCATTAGTTTCTTCGTGGAAGGCCTGCTTGGGCGTGCTGTTTCTGCAAAGGATTCTGGACGGGCGCCCATGACCCCGATTAGTGGCCTATGCTGGGTACGGACGCATGGCCAACTCTTGGCCGGGTATCTGGCTAAACGTCATTTGAAACGACCTAGAGTCAGCGGGTATGCTCTGTTGAAACCCTGAGCAAAGGCCAGGGTTGTCTGTTCATCCGAAGCCGCGCGATCCTATTCGTCCTATTAGGGAGCAGGATGCGACTTCTTGTGGTGTTTCTTCCTTTCTTTGTTCGGCCTCCGACTTGTTGGTTTCCGCCGCTGCAGCTTTGATGACATCAGCGTTTGTTTCTGTTGCGGGGTCATCCTGAAAGTCGCAGTTTTTCTTCGTGTATGCGTGATCGGTGGTGCGCTCGTTGGGGGAAGCTGTCTCCGGTGTCGCTACGCTGGGGGTCCTCGGATGGCTTTGCAACTGAGCAATGGCTAGCTGTTATGCCTGCAACATTTCAAAAATATCGTGATGACTAAATTCCTGTTCTTCCCGGGCCGGGGTTTTTTGAACTTCCTGTCGGTCGCTGAGTCGCACGCTTCTGTCGGCATGAGAAGTTTGGTTGACTTGTTGTGCATCCTGTGAGTCCGCTAGTATTGGTCCGGGTGTGTTATCGGGATCCTATAGTGGTGCTCCGGCGGTCGGGATAGCTACACTATTTTCCCCATGATCTTCGAGGCGGTCGTTCTCAGGTCTGTTCACCGAGCCAGACATTTTTACCTGAAATCAAAGGATCTTGGACAAGAAAAAAATGTGAAAGATGGTATGCGTTTGTGTAACGAAACTAACAAGAAAATAATCACTATTATTTTTAGCCCCACATTGGGTGCCAAACTGTTTACCGTGAAAATGGTAACAACAATTAAATTTATTAAACGGGACTCTAAAAATACGTGATCTATTCCCATGCTAGTTCGTTAGAGCAGATGATGCTTGTCACACCTTCTTTTTGGCTATACCCGCGAGGGCGTCAAGGAGTTTTTCCAATTAAAGGACAATTGGAACGGGATTTATTATTAATATTCAGAGTCGCTACTTGGGAGATTAATGGTGTCCCAAGTCACCGGTTGAATCCCGATCCGAGAAAATTATGACTCTGTTAACATTCCGCGAATCAGAAATCCGAGTAAGGAATTCTGTTAACCCGGGAGAAGGTGTTAGGCATTCCCGGGTTCCGTCGTTCTAGCACGGTCGCTCAACCGTTGTATTTGATTTTATCTGATTTCAAAACATGTCCAACCTCATGCGCTTTTATTAGTAAACCGCTCTTATTATTTTTTATTTTTAATAAGAATTGCAACGTCGTGAAAATGCATCTCGAACCACGTCGCAGCAGTCCACCCGTTATTGTCAACACATTTCAACTTCGTTGAGATTTGGATTTGGGTCACATAAATGTGCACCCACATTTAGGAAGGTAATATTATTAAAAAGACGCGCTTAAAGAGGCTAACGTGTTATTATCTTTGGGGAAAGCCGTGAAATTCGCTAAAACGGCTCATCCCGAAGTCTAAGTATTGTTGAAATAACTATTTATCGAGGGCCCCGCAATGTTGTTTGTTTTGTTTAGCGAGGCTCATCTCGTTTTATTATTAAAAGGCAAACCTAGAGTAATCTATAATTTTCTATCATGTATTATCTCTAAAAGCAAAGGAGAGGCCCTAATTAATTAATTATTTTGTTACTAAACCATCATTGAAAGTATTACATCTCAATATTAAATCAAAGTGCTTTAATAGTCGACACAAGAGCTCCAGCCGATTGGACTTCAAAACAGCCCAAAGACGGAGAATGGCTTAACCTTGCAAAAGGGGAGGAGCTGACCAACGTTGGGCTTTAAACAGATTCAGGCCCAGGTCTGTCCAAACGGAGGCTGTTACATTTGGGCTCCTAAATGAGCCCAGATCTTATACTAATGCTATTTGAATCTCAGCCTACTGATTTTTAAATTTACAACAGCCTTAATTATTGGCAGGCCCAAGTTCAAACGAATACAGGGCCCAACGTTTAAGTTTTCAACTTGAAACAAAGGCTGAGAATGCAACAATTCTAATCTACAGGCAATTAGCTACAATCCGTATCATTAACTACAGTTTATATCATTAACAATCCTGGAGTCAGATTTCAAGGAGCTAATACAAAACAGTCCACATCTATATTCAGACCTTAAGCCTAAACGTATATCATTTAATTTTAGAACTAAACTACTGAAGCCACCACTGACAAACGATTACCAGGCCTGGATTTTAACAAGGATAGGAACCTATATGGTGATTTTCAAGGTAAAATACAGCTTCATGAGAAACCAAATTATACTACACTAGGGCTACTATTTTAGAATGAACACACTGGAAGTCCAATTCTAACAGTCCAGTACAGTCCACAGTTTCATAATACAACTGAAATATGGTTCAAATGAATCAGTCACACGAAAGTCTAAACTTGAGCAATAATAGTAAAATTCAGGTGCAAGCATATATTCCTTTATCATTTATACTTCAAACTTGTGGTCTATAGGTGAAGGCAATCTTCAGCATCATTTGAGCATGAGAAAGTACCTGGATTACAATGAACAAAGAGGAGAAGAGGAGGATCAACAACAATTTGTTGAATTAAAAGCAGACAGCATGTCACAACAGCTCAAAATCAGCCTCAAACCCAGGTTCAAAATGCAAACGAAATCCAGCAAACCATATAACCAGCAAACACACCAAAACTCGACTCAAACGACCCAAATTCAATTCGAAATTGAAGCTAAGGAATTATAGAACACTCTCAGCGGTCTAATACACCTAGGAACAAATCAGATGAACCCCAAACCCCTTCAATTGCATTAAATCTTCAAGCATAGAACAGAAACAGATAAATCTAGCTAATTGTTATGCTAAGTGAGCTAAATAATTGAATTGAGAGCTGAATTTTTTAAAATGATCAAATGAAGACCAATGTACTGATTTTTTTTTTGGATTTTTGGAGATTTTCTGTTGTTTTTGGATTTTTAGATCTAGGAGAAGTTTTGAAATTCAAATTTTAGCTAAAAAAAAACTTATGGAAAGTAGTGGGGAATTTTCAGAGGTTCCAAAACCTGTTCTCTAAGGCATTGGCATGCCTTTTTATAGGCAAAATGAGGGCAGCCCTCAGATTTTCAGCTTTCTTTTTAGTCCCTCTTTATTTACTCATTTAGTCTCTTGTTTTCTGACTTGTGTCACAAGTTAGCACACTAAAAGCTACTGAAATTCAATTTCAACCCCTTCTAGGTGCTTCTAGCAACTTCTAAATTCAGTTACTAAATAGACTTCCCTAAACTACCCTTCTCACTAGCCTAGAATTACTAATTCAACCCCAACCTTATTGACTAACCATGGTTAACCAGCTAGAACCAGGTTCAAATTCAGATCTTAAATCAAAACTAACTACTGAAGTTCAAGTTACCAATTACCACCAACAATCAGACCAACTAATCAATTTGACCATATCATCAGTATGAAATTAGAATACTAATCACAACCTAAACTAAACAAATTTAAACTAATCAGACAATCCAAACAAATACATATCAGAACATAGAACTAACTCAAAAATGCAACAGCAACCCTAATTAATTACTTGAACTCATAACAAGATGAGAAGAACTAATCATGAATCAACACCGAATGAAGTGTAAAATCATGAACAAAATTAAGCGAGGAAAAAGAAAAAACATGAATCAAAAATGGAATCAAGACTAATCCTAAACTAATCAGTAAGCTTTAACCTATACTGGTATGAACAAACTTTGAAGAGAATAGAATCAATGCAAGATTAAACCACAAAAACCAAAAGCAGGAACCCAGATTCAACTATAAACGGAAAACAATTGAACAAAGACGAGGGAACTTACTGATTCGGCCTCTACTAAGTACAATACACCGACCACCCAGAAGAAACTTGAACCTCCTTAAACCCTAGATTTGTAATTCCATCAGTGCCGGTTGGATTTGGGAAAAATGGTTTAGGGATTCTAGTAGAGGAGGGTGAAGAGAGCGTAGAGTGTTAATTTGGGCGGATTTGGAAAAGATGGGGTTTTGGCCGAGTTTTTGATTCAATATTTGAGCAGTTCCGGCCATGTTCGAGACAAGTGGCTATGAGGGTTGGGTAGAGGAGGCTTGGGCGGTTCTGTGGTGTGAATTTGGGTTAATTTGGGACAACTGATGTCATGGCCGGAAAACTTTAAACCGTTATTCGAAGGGTTTGGCGTTGATTCGAGGGACGGGGTTTGGGGGGTTTGAAAGAGGAGAACAGGGCGGTCCTAGGGTGTTCATTTGGTTGGATTTGGGTGACTTTGCGTTTTGGCCGGAGGTTTTCGATCCAATATTCGAGCAACTCGGCTGTGATTTGAGTGAATCTAAAACCAGATATGGAAAGAGGAGGAGAAAAAGATTTAAGGGTGTTAATTTGGACGGGAACGGAGGCCGGCCGCCGCCGTGAGGCGATTTCCGGCGGCGGAGCATGGCGGCGTTACAGGGTTCTGTTTTGGGGTGAAATGAGAGAGACGAAATGGGGGGGGGGTGCAGGGGTTCAGACACTCTTATACTAAGAAGACCCTACTTCTCCACCGTTGGATGGATTAACCTCGCCGGCCAGGATTGATAGAAGGGAAGACGACGTCGTTTCGTGCGTCTCAAGACTGGACCGGGTTAGGGAATGGGTATGGACCAGGCGGATCTGGGGGTTTTTAATTTGGGCTAAGCCAATTTTGGCCCAATTTTGGTCTTCTTATCAAGCCCCACTTTCTTTTATTTTAATTGTCCCCCTTTTCATTTTTGTTTTGCTTTCATTCTTGTATTTTATATTGTTTTTGATTTTATAAAATGCTGAAACAAAATAAAGACCTAATTAAACTATTTAACTCCTAAAATTATTTAAAACTTTATTTAAAGATAAGTGCAACAATTAACAATTAAAAGTGCAAAGAAACTATTTTTTTTTTTGCAATTTTCTTTAAATTTTGTTCTAAAACTAATTAATACCTAATTAATACTAAAATTGTGAAATTAAATCCTAAATGCAAAAATGCATATTTTGTATTTTCATATGAATTAAAATACACGAATAAAAATGCAACAAATACCAAAAAATGCCACAAAATTCACGAAAAATTACAAAATACTAAAGAAACTATTTTGTTTGAAATTTTGGGAATTATTGCTTAGGGCAAAAATCACGTGCTCACAGCTGCCCCTCTTTGCCCGGAAACACAAAGAGTTTTCGTGCAAAGACAAGTGAGCGGAAATGAGCGATTTTTGCCCGTTTGCATATTCCGTGTGAAGCATTTTTGAAAGAGTTGACCGCACCCTGCTTCAAAGGTTGCCTACATATCCTGGGCTAAACAGGAATCAGGTCAGTGTAGTTCGGGAGGGTTTGGTAGCTGGGACTACCAGGAGCTGTGATTTCATTGCTGTTGCTGCTGCTACTGCTCGCTGACCTCCTTATTACACCGTTTGAAAATAAAAAAAAAGCTAGCCTAAGCTATGATCTATGAATTACAAGAAGGTCCTATCTGTCTTCAAATTTGCTCTTGTGTTGCCTTGAACTTGTACTCTTCCGTTGGAATCCTTGTGTTGTTGCCTTGTACTGTGATCGGAGATATCTTGCCATTCCTCCGAGTGGCGCTTGACTGCTGCAATTTGAAATATGTGCCTCTATTCTCCAGGCTGGCTCCTGATTGCTGACGCTTGAAAAATATTCCCTTGTTCTCCAGGTGGGCTCCTGACTGCAACAAAATAAACAACAAAGAAAATTTCTGCCCCAGTTTGGTAACTGGATACAGCATGTTATCAAATATTAAAAATTAAAAGCTAAAATTGAATTGCACTTCCCTTGTTCTCCAGGTGGGCTCCTGACTGCTGAAGCTTGAAAAGTATTCCCTTGTTCTCCAGGTGGGCGCCTGACTGCAACAAAATAAACAACAAAGAAAATTTCTGCCCCAGTTTGGTAACTGGATACAGCATGTTATCAAATATTAAAAAATTAAAAGCTAAAATTGAATTGCACTTCCCTTGTTCTCCAGGTGGGTGCCTGAGTGCTGAAGCTTGGAAAGTATTCCCTTGTTCTCCAGGTGGGCGCCTGACTGCTGAAGCTTGGAAAGTATTCCCTTGTTCTCCAGGTGGGCGCCTGACTGCAACAAAATAAACAACAAAGAAAATTTCTGCCCCAGTTTGCACTAGGAAGATTTGGGAGTTGTTAGCAAAATATAGATCACCTAAGCTATTGATGCAATGATAAGAGTAAAACAAAAGACTTAATTGGAATGCACGATCTTGTGAGTAAAACCAAGGACATTTGACTAGCAAATTCATCAGACTAGGCCTTCTATCTTAGGAGAAAGATTCCTCAGACTAAGATTTTGATCCTAGGAGAAAGCCCACTAGACTAGGTCTTCAATCTTAGGAGAACAATTCATCAGACTAAGATTTCCTATCTTAGGAGAAAGATTCATCAGACTAAGATTTTGATCCTAGGGGAAAATTCATCAGATTAGGTCTATTTTAGTTATCTTAGGAGAAAGTTTCATCAGACTAAGATTTTGATCCTAGGAGAAAATTCCTCAGACTAGGTCTATTTTTTGTTATCTTAGGAGAAAGATTCATCAGACTAAGATTTCTATCCTAGGAGAAAATTCATCAGACTAGTTTGTCAATCTTAGGAGAACAATTCATCAGACTAAGATTTTGATCCTAGGAGAAAGTTCATCAGACTAGGTCCATTTATCTTAGGAGAAATATTCATCAGACTAAGATTTCTATCCTAGGAGATAGTTCATTAGACTAAGATTGTGATCCTAGGAGAAAATCCATCAGACTAAGTTTACTATCTCAGGAGAAAGATTCATCAGACTAAGATGTGATCCTAGGAGAAAATTCATCAGACTAGGTTCATTTTGTTATCTTAGGAGAAAGGTTCATCAGACTAAGATGTTGACTCTAGGAGAAGATTCATCAGACTAGGTCCACTTTTGTTATCTTAGGAGAAAAATTCGTCAGACTAAGATTTAGATCCTAGGAGAAATTCATCAGACTAGGTCCACTTTTGTTATCTTAGGAGAAAGGTTCATCAGACTAAGATGTGATCCTAGGAGAAAATTCATCAGACTAGGTCCACTTTTGTTATCTTAGGAGAAAAATTCGTCAGACTAAGATTTAGATCCTAGGAGAAAATTCATCAGACTAGGTCCACTTTTGTTATCTTAGGAGAAAAATTCGTCAGACTAAGATTTAGATCCTAGGAGAAAATTCATCAGACTAGGTCCACTTTTGTTATCTCAGACTAGGTTCATTTTGTTATCTTAGGAGAAAGGTTCATCAGACTAAGATTTTGACTCTAGGAGAAGATTCATCAACTCTAGGAGAAGATTCATCAGACTAGGTTCATTTTGTTATCTTAGGAGAAAGATTCATCAGACTAAGATTTTGACTCCTAGGAGAAGATTCATCAGACTAGGTCCACTTTTCTAAGATGTGATCCTAGGAGAAAATTCATCAGACTAGGTTCATTTTGTTATCTTAGGAGAAAGGTTCATCAGACTAAGATGTTGACTCTAGGAGAAAATTCATCAGACTAGGTTCATTTTGTTATCTTAGGAGAAAGGTTCATCAGACTAAGATGTTGACTCTAGGAGAAGATTCATCAGACTAGGTCCACTTTTGTTATCTTAGGGAAAATCGCGCTAGATTAGACCGGAGAAAATTCACAGATAGGTCCACGTCTCTTGTTATCTTAGGAGAAAGATTCATCAGACTAAGATTTTGACTCTAGAAAAATCCATCAGACTAGGCCTTTGATTTGAGAAATCCTTTTCTTTTCTTTCCTTTCTTGTTCCCTTACTGTTAAACCAACTTTCTTGCACTGCTTTGTTCCTGTTTCAAACAACGAAAACTTGTGAGTTTAAAATGTGGTGGTTGGTTTGTGGCCTTGAACTTCATCCTCCATTTGTTGCATTGTATGAACGGTCATCTCCCCAATCCTCATGTCTCATATGAATCCCGCAGCATGTCTATTGTCCCTGCTTTGTGTATATGATGTTCTTTCTTGACCACTGGCTTTAGCCTTGAGTTTATTGTTCTTTCACTTGTCACGATAACTGACTCCCCCTCGACCCTTGACACGGAGACTACCTCTGATCCGTTCACCAAAACACCCTCCATCTGTTGCGTGGTTCCTAAATCAGACCCTTGTATTTTGCACGAATCCCAAAGCATGTTGATTGTGGCCAACTCAGTGTGCCTGCGGTTTTCTCCTGGCTTGACGCCTTTATGTGCTCACCAGGTCCCGTGTTGTTTAATTGGAAAGCTTTGTGGCAGATTTTGATATCATTTCTCACTTGTTTTGAACAACCGACCTAGGACGAAGGAGTAAAACAAAGTGGGAGGATTGGAGTAAGGGTAATGGAGAGAGACGATTCCTAACAAGAAACCTACAGAGTAGCAATCCATCAGATGTGGATACCGACTCTAACGACCTTGACATGCACCTGCAGCCTACTCTGTTTAGCAAATCTGATGTTCAGCTCTTGTTGTACCTTTTGCCGTGAAACTGGGCTTCAATACTCCGCTTGCCCGATCCGATTCACAATCCTTATTCGACTTGTAGTGCCCGAAGGGTTTTCACCATCAAGCCTCTCTCATTTTGATTTTTCTCTCAACTCACCGTCGCCTTATGGTGCCCGTGAAGGTTTTCACCAACAAGACTCTCTCATTTTGATCTCTCTCAGCTTTCATCACCTTGGGGATACTCGTGAGGGTTCTCATCAACAAGACTTTCTCATTCTTCATTTCCTTCGTTTGGACCGGAGTGTTGCCCCTGATATGATTCACCTCTGCTCACTTGCCTCGGCATTTCTTGAAGACTGATCGGAAGGTCTTTCTTTGGACCGTAATGTGGGCTTTTGGATAGGGTTAGAAAGGAAGGGTATCAAAGGCTCAAAACAATTCAATCATGGGTTTAAAGTTACAACTTTCGGAATCAGATTTCTCACAGCAACCACAACTTTTGCCCCAGTTTCTTTCTTGGGGGACTTTGGATTTTTGTTTTGGTGTGACTGAACCTCAGAGAGAGGCTGCCTACGTACCCTTTCGGGATCATGTCAAACGTAGTTCAGGACATAGAACTACTTTATTGTTGCGATCTTTCTTCCGCTTTTCTTTTCCTTTCTTTTCATTCTTTTTCACTTTATCCTTTGTTACCCCTTTGAGCCTCGATTATTTTCTTGCATACCCCTCTTTCGGAATCAATAATAAAACTCGTAAGCCCGAGCAGGGAAAGTAAGTGGAGAAATAAGAGAAAAACAGTGAAAAAGAAAATGAAGAGATTCTGGGTTCGATCCCCAGCAGAGTCGCCAGAGCTGTCACACCTCCTTTTTCGCTACACCCGCGAGGGCGTCAAGGAGTTTTTCCAATTAAAGGACAATCGGAACGGGATTTATTATTAATATTCAGAGTCGCCACTTGGGAGATTAATGGTGTCCCAAGTCACCGGTTGAATCCCGATCCGAGGAAATTATGACTCTGTTAACAGTCCGCGAACCAGAAATCCGAGTTAGGAATTCCGTTAACCCGGGAGAAGGTGTTAGGCATTCCCGGGTTCCGTGGTTCTAGCACGGTCGCTCAACTGTTGTATTTGATTTTATTTGATTTCAAAACATGTCCAACCTCATGCGCTTTTATTAGTAAACCGCTCTTATTATTTTTTATTTTTAATAAGAATTGCAACGTCGTGAAAATGCATCTCGAACCACGTCGCACCAGTGCACCCGTGATTGTTAACACATTTCGACTTCGTTGAGATTTGGATTTGGCTCACATAAATGTGCACCTACTTTTAGGAAGGTAATGTTATTAAAAAGACGCGCTTAAAGAGGCTAACGTGTTATTATCTTTTGGGAAAAGCCGTGAAATTCGCTAAAATGGCTCATCCCGAAGTCTAAGTATTGTTGTATAACTATTTATCGAGGGCCCCGCAATGTTTTTTGTTTTGTTTAGCGAGGCTCATCTCGTTTTATTATTAAAAGGCAAAACTAGAGTAATCTATAATTTTCTATCATGTATTGTCTCTAAAAGCAAAGGAGATTTTGTTACTAAACCATCATTGAAAGTACTACATCTCAATATTAAATCAAAGTGCTTTAGTAGTCGACACAAGAGCTCCAGCCGACTGGACTTCAAAACAGCCCAAAGACGGAGAATGGCTTAACCTTGCAAAAGGGGAGGAGCTGACCAACGTTGGGCTTTAAACAGATTCAGGCCCAGGTCTGTCCAAACGGAGGCTGTTACATTTGGGCTCCTAAATGAGCCCAGATATTATACTGATGCTATTTGAATCTTAGCCTACTGATTTTTAAATTTACAACAGCCTTAATTATTGGCAGGCCCAAGTTCAAACGAATACAGGGCCCAACGTTTAAGTTTTCAACTTGAAACAAAGGCTGAGAATGCAACAATTCTGATCTACAGGCAATTAGCTACAATCCGTATCATTAACTACAGTTTATATCATTAACAATCCTGGAGTCAGATTTCAAGGAGCTAATACAAAACAGTCCACATCTATATTCAAACCTTAAGCCTAAACGTATATCATTTAATTTTAGAACTAAACTACTGAAGCCACCACTGACAAACGATTACCAGGCCTGGATTTTAACAAGGATAGGAACCTATATGGTGATTTTCAAGGTAAAATACAGCTTCATGAGAAACCAAATTATACTACACTAAGGCTACTATTTTAGAATGAACACACTGGAAGTCCAATTCTAACAGTCCAGTACAGTCCACGGTTTCATTAATACAACTGAAATATGGTTCAAATGAATCAGTCACACGAAAGTCTAAACTTGAGCAATAACAGTAAAATTCAGGTGCAAGCATATATTCCTTTATCATTTATACTTCAAACTTGTGGTCTACCGGTGAAGGCAATCTTCAGCATCATTTGAGCATGAGAAAATACCTGGATTACAATGAACAAAGAGGAGAAGAGGAGGATCAGCAGCAATTTGTTAATTAAAAGCAGACAGCATGTCACAACAGCTCAAAATAGACTAGGTCCACTTTTGTTATCTNTCTTTCCAAGTACCCCTCCGCTCTGGATGGCCTGAGTGGTTGCCTTGATTGCTGAATAGCTCATGATTTTGTCGGATCTGAGCCCTTCTTCAACCATACTTCCCATTTTCACTACCTCGTTAAAAGATTTTCCCACTGCTGACACCAGGTGACCATAATAAGTAGGCTCCAAAGTCTGCAGAAAATAATCGACCATTTCGCCTTCCTTCATTGGAGGATCGACCCTTGCAGCCTGCTCTCTCCACCGGAAACCGTACTCCCTGAAGCTTTCCCCGGGCTTCTTCTCAATTTTAGTCAGTGACAGACGATCCGGGACAATTTCGAGATTATATTGAAAGTGGCACGCAAATGCTTGGGCCAAATCATCCCACGTGTACCATCGGGCATGATCCTGTCGTGTGTACCATTCCAAGGCCGTACCACTGAGACTTTGACTAAAATATGCCATCAATAACTCATCCTTTCCCCCAGCTCCTCTCATTTTACTGAAAAATCCCCTTAGATGAGCTACCGGATCGCCGTGTCCATCGTACAAATCAAACTTGGGTAGCTTGAACCCTGCTGGCAACTGTACATCGGGAAACAAGCACAAATCTTTATAGGCCACACTGACTTGGCCACCCAACCCTTTCATGTTCCTGAAGGACTGCTCCAGGCTTTTTACTTTTCGAATCATCTCTTCAGTTTCCACCGGGAGCTCGAAATGAGGGGTGTAAGAATATGGCTCAGGAACTTTAAAGGTAGGCTCAGGAGGATAGTACTGACCGTCGTGATCTTGAAACAGGGGCTCACTGGAAGATCTTTGCAGTGTGGCAGGTGGAGGCGCCACAAAGACAGGGGTGATTGATAGGGGAGGGTTTTGTTTGGGTGGTGGATCTTGGGGAAGATAGGAGGCGGTGCCATAACTCTGTTGGTAGAAAGGGAAAGGTGAAGATGAACTCGCAGGAGAAAGCTCCTGAGACTGAGCCGAAGGTGGGATATATGCTGGATTGGCGGGATAAACTGGCGCCGGCTGACCCTTAGCCCAAGCCTGATGTATCTCTGCCATCTGGTGCCTCAACTTGTACATCTCTTCCTTCATCGCTTTGACATCTACCATTTCTACCTCTTTCGATGGGTCCACGATACTGGCATCTGACTCTTGCCCTGTCATGTTTATTTTGGTTTTTGCTCGGGTGTTGCAGGGATGGGTTGCCAGGATGCCGACTGCCTTTTGTCCTCGTGTTGTGAAGAGGAGTTACCACTTTAAAACCACAACTAACCACCTTTCTGGTATGACATCACAAAATGAGACCAGCACGTTAGCGTTAGGGCATGTAACATATTGGTAACAGCTTTTGATCGGGCGCATGCGTCATCCCGGCTTTTCCTTATTTCCAATTGCAAACTTTTCTTCCTTTGTTTTTCTTCTTTTTCTTCACTCGTGCCTTTGTCTTCTCTCGTTCCTATTTCCTTCCTTTCTTGAGTTTTTGTTTTTTCGCTCTTTTCTTTTCTTTTTGCCCTTTGTGGTTTTTCCTCTCTTTTCTTTTTCTTTTTTTTTCTTTTCCTTTTGGTTATGGTCGAATCCTATGGAGATTGCCTACGTTTCACGACCCCGCGTGAATCAGACCGAGCGTAGTTCTTGCATAATAAATGTAAAGTAGAAGCAAAATATTTTTTTTTTGGGATTTTCAATTTTATTGATAGCAAATACGTCTATTACAAAGACTCAAGACTGACAGATTACACAACTAACAGACTATAATGCAGAAACGAACTACAGACTCCACCATCCCTATTCCATTTTAAACGAAAATACAGACTCAATCAACTGACTGACTTTTAACGAAAAGGAAATACAGACTCCAGTAGAAAAGGAAATACAGACTCAAATGATCAACTCTAGTAGAAAAGGAAATACAGACTCAAAAGACAAACTCTGGTAGAAAAGGAAATACAGACTCAAAAGACAATCATGAATACATTAACGCTCCTGGTGCCCGCGGGACATCGTTCGGTCTCGCCGCGGGCCTATATGCAAGTTCCCCTTATTTTGAATCGTGCTCATCCTGCACATTTATTAAGGTGATTTAATCACTTATTTTGACCTAAAAGAAAAAAAAAATGACACTATTTTTGTTCCAATTTCCAATTTTAAAACAAACGGTCGGTTTTGCAGTTACGGCCTTTCAGCACTTCGGGGAGAAGATTTTAAGGCTGTGCCTGCTAACCGTTGAAACTGACTCAGGGTGGCTGTTCTTGCAAAAACAGCCTTCCAGCGCCCTTTTTGGGGACATTCGGCTTATTTTAAACAAGAATGGGGGCACCCGACTTATTAAAAATTTTGGCATTTTTGGCTATTTTTGAAAAGGGGAGGTTGGACCCGATGAGGGTTGCCTACGTATCTCACATCCGGTGAGAATCAAACCAGCGTAGTTCGGGCAAAGAAACCTAACTATTTTTGAAAACAAGACTCTTTTGTTTTTGTTGGCAAATACACTATTTATGAGAGCAAGATTCTTTTTTATATTTTCTTTTCAGTGGCAAATAAACAAACTAATTTGAAATAAAACTCTTTTTTGTTTTTCCATTGGCAAACAAAACAAACTAAAAAACTACTTTTCTTCTTTTTCTTTCATTTTCAAAAAAATCCGGCAGCATTTCGACACTACTTGGACATTGGTTTTCTAATATAGGTAATTAACTCTCTACACTGCTATTTTCTCTTTTTCTCTCTTTTTTTTTTCATATTTCCCAGATATTCAAAGCTGGTCAGCATGCGAGTCCAAAACAGATAGATGCACAAGTAGGATGCATCAGGATGGTCCATTATTACGGGTACACCTGTCCTAGACGGACCCAACCCCTGTGTTGAGTCCCCTAAGTCATATGAACGTGATGCAAATAAACGCTCCTACTAGGGATCCTTCATGAAGTCAAGTTATTCTAGGTTCAAAACCTGGGTATGTGTTCTAGACTGTGTACCCGAGCGGACAACTCGAGTCGAGGAGAGGGCTACGTACCGGGAACCAAAAGGCCATCCGGCTTAGTAACTTGTCCGGCCTCTTTCTTATTTCAAGGTATTGACACTAACAGAATAGGGAGTCTCAACCAGTAAGCACATCCCCGGAGGTGAGAAGAGAAGGGTTTCGGCACAGTTTATATACACTTCAGATAATATCAAAGGGGTAAACATTTAGCACATTTAGCATGAAACATGTAGGAAAGTCAGATAAAGCCAAACATAACAATTATTCTAAGCTCGAATTCTTAAACCCTAAACCGAAGTTCTGGGTTTATCTTCCCCAGCAGAGTCGCCAGAGCTGTCACACCTCCTTTTTCGCTATACCCGCGAGGGCATCAAGGAGTTTTTCCAATTAAAGGACAATCGGAACGGGATTTATTATTAATATTCAGAGTCGCCACTTGGGAGATTAATGGTGTCCCAAGTCACCGGTTGAATCCCAATCCGAGGAAATTATGACTCTGTTAACAGTCCGCGAACCAGAAATCCGAGTAAGGAATTCTGTTAACCCGGGAGAAGGTGTTAGGCATTCCCGGGTTCCGTGGTTCTAGCACGGTCGCTCAACCATTGTGTTTGATTTTATCTGATTTCAAAACATGTCCAACCTCATGCACTTTTATTAGTAAACCGCTCTTATTATTTTTTATTTTCAATAAGAATTGCAACGTCGTGAAAATGCATCTCGAACCACGTCGAACCAGTGCACCCGTGATTGTTAACACATTTCGACTTCGTTGAGATTTGGATTTGGGTCACATAAATGTGCACCCACATTTAGGAAGGTAATATTATTAAAAAGACGCGCTTAAAGAGGCTAACGGTGTTATTACCTTTGGGCAAAAATCACGTGCTCACAATGCTAGTATTATGAATTTTGACGATAGGGGGGGGGGAGATAAAACGAGGTAACGAGCGAACCAAAGGGTCTGCTACCCGGGCGTAAGTTTGGTCGATTGGGACTTCGAGGTCGACCTCGGGGTCGAGCTCGGGTTGACGGGCATACTCGGGAGTAAACTAACAGTTAGAAACATAATCAAACGAAGCTATTTACCACTGAAATTGAGTTTGTACGATGAAGAACACATATAAAATGAAGAACACGTATAGAGGCAAAGGATATCGAGGTATCCTCAGTATCAGTGAGAACCAATGAGCTTCAGTAAGAAAAGAGAGAGAGAGATATTATTGCACTTTGTAGAATTGTGGGAGCAACATCAGTCCCTTACAAGGTAGGGCGGGTTCCCTTTATATAGGAGAGGGAACTTAGTAACGAATACATGTATATCTAATTTATGAAATATGGAGATGTGATGGCTTGACTCGACACCCTAGCATAGGCTAGGGATAGGCCGGTTTTGTCAGACTCAACCGCGTGTCTTAGGGGCTTCCCCTTTTGTCTTTATCTCGACCTTGAATCGGACCTAGCCTCGAAGGGGTGGAATAAGGTGTGGCTTCATATCATCGGGGTCTTGAGATATCCTTCCGAGGTGGCTTCATGTTCTCGGGGTCTCGAGGTACCTCCCCGAGATGGCTTGATGGCGAGAAATCAGGCCCTCTGATTTCACCACGTACAGATAGTCTCTGTGTTTCTCAGAACAAAGCGATGGGAAACGATTATGACCATTGACTCCTCGAGCCCCTCATGGCGATAGTGAATTAGCGATCCGCGTCGTGGCGCAATCTTTCGCGATAGATGGCATATCTCATAGACTCCTGCTCAATACTCTGCCATTTTCGTTCTTCCAGGTAAAAAGTGTTGCCGTCGATTTGGTTTTTTCAAGGATGCAATAATTGCATTCGCCGGTCAGTTTTCCAGAGCCTCGACGACCGTGTTGCTTCCCCCTATTAATGGGGTGCCTTGGCGTTGTTTTTCCTATCCAGTATCTTCATCGGCATGCTTTGCCTAGTCCTTCTTGTCATCTTCTTCTACCTTTGAACATCATGTTTGGGGCTTATAGCCTCAAGATCGTTACGAGAAGCTTCCTTAAGTTGTGCCATGGCCCTTCGTCGGAACGTCCCTTTGCTGAGCATAAGCGCGTTGTCCCACTATGGTCGTTGGTATGCTGGTGTTTGCTGCTGCCGTTGGCCCGAGGGCGATGGACGGGGAAGCGGCCTCCCCCTTATGTAGACAGTCGTTCGGATTATGCATCGCTGCTCACTCTCCTACCCGAGCTTGGTGTGGCACCTCACCCTTAGGGCTCTTTCTTTCCCGAGGGATAAGGTGGCCCTCTCGGTCGTTGAGGTTGAGGCCGGCCGAATCTCCAATTTATGGTTTAGGCGGGCTATGTCTCTTTTCTCTGCCTCCTCTGTGTCTCCTCCTTTTCATCTTCTCCATCTCCTCCAGCGGGAATCCCTTGAGGGATTGAGCTGGGAACCTAGAGGAGGTGGAGGTCGAAGGGATCACCCTCCAGGGTATGATGCTGGAGGATGCTGATACCGAAGATGCGCCCTCGAGGGCGGACTGGGCTTCGGGTTTCATCACATGTACATCCTTCCGTTCCTTCGCTGTAGGGGTAGACTCCTGTAGGCCTTAGCAATTGTATGTAATGACCCTTCGAGGGTTTTGTAAACGTATGTCATGACCCTTCAGGGGCTGTTGTACATGAATTTTTATGAATATGAACATATCCTTTTGATTTCCGCTTTCGATCTGCGCTGTGTAACTGCATGTTTTTATACCCTCGAGGCCCCTTGGACGCCCCTTTTTACTTTTCGACTCCTGATACTTGGTCGAGGTGCGAGCATTCTCTCAGCTCTTCTACTGATCGACATGGCTCCCTTTCGAGGCCATCGTTGTTCCTCGGGCAACCCTCGGTTGATTGGTCAGATATGGGCTGCCTAGGCCTTCTGAACTGCATGGAGATAATGCGTTTGAACTTCGGGGCCTTTGAGGATGTTATCCTGGATAGAGGTCAACTTTGGGTACCGCGGGATCCCTTTTGATTTTCGATGTGGATAGCTTCCTTTAGATATGTAGGAGATAGGTTTTGCTGAGCGGTTGCCTACGCTTAGGCACCGCTTTGAACTTTTATGGCGCATTCACGATTGGAGCTCCTTGCATTCAGTGACGGCATGGAAAGCTTCACAAATTCTAGTTTCTCTTCGGTGGGGATCCTCGAGGCGGGATGCCATCCCGAGCTCGGAGATAATACGAGCGGTTCCTTGAGTCTTGGGTTTTTGTCGGAGGGTACTTTCGGGGTCGGATATCATCCTATTGGACTATATTAACACCGTGTACTCCCCGGGGCTGACTCCGGGCAGGCAAAACGTTGTCGTTTTTTATCACATAAGTGGGGAGGCTTCGGCTTCTTCGTAGGGCTTCACTATTTTGAGGTAGTTGTTCTCCTGCTTTGGCATAGGGTTCCTTATTCCCTAGGTGCAAGAAGTGTTTTTGCACGTCCTTGCTTTGCTCTATTTAGTATTACCGTAGCCATGGCAACCACTCTGGGGGCGGCTTGGCCGAGACGGAGAGCGCTGTTCTCGACGCTCGGGAGCTGAGGGATTTCGTTCTGACGACAGTTTCTTTGATATGAGGGGAGCAGTTGGAGATGGTGAGAAAACACTGCGGATGGAGTGAGGGGGTAACGCTGCAGGTTCTTCCTCCGGGAGAAAACGTTACAGATTCCGCTGACGGATTTTTGAATGTATACTTGTATCCTTTAGCGTTTGGCCCCCTCGACAGGGTCGTGCTTGATTTTTTCTTAAAGTATCGGGTTACTTTGGTGCAGATACATCCGTCGTTTTGGCGGTTGGTGCTGATGATGAGGTTCTTTGCGGAGAAGGTCGATCTCGAATTCAGGATCAATCACCTCCTCCGGCTGTATTGGCCCTTTCATCATCAGGGCCTGCCAACCTTGAAGTGTCGTTCATCCCCATCGTTTATTGTCGATGACGAAGAGGAGGGGGGTCGAGAATGGGCCGGTTGGTTCGTCCGGGCCCGGACGGTCGACATCATCTCCTTGGAGCTTTTGTCGTTCCCCAAAGGACGGAGCAGGTAACTTTATGCAGCCCAAGCTTCGCTTTCTTCGGCCCGTAGGTTAACGCCCTTCTCTATCATATCAGGTGCAGAAAAAGACAGAGGCCATGGAGAACCTTAAGGGAGATATTGCTCGCACCAGAAACGCTTGTGGCGAGCTAAGGGCTCAGGTGCAAGCTCATGCTTTAGAGGAGGCAAGTGCCTTGGCCAAGGTTCCTGAAAGTACAAGAGGGGGGTGAATTGTCACTAATTGAAATTAATTGTTACTGAGTTGACTTAAACCTTTAGTAGTCGACTAAATATGGAAATCTTGCAGATATAACAATTTGAGGTAATATGCAGAAAGTAAATGCAGAAATTAAAGACACCAGGAATTTTATACTGGTTCGGATTCAATCTGAATCCTAATCCAGTCCCCTTGGGTTGCAAGGGATTTCTCTTCAAGCAAATGAGTTTTCTTTCGAGTACAGATGTGATGTATATCGCTCAGATTCTCTAGCACTCATTTGATACAATGCCTCACCAGTTGTATGCCCTCTTTATATCCCTAACTTATTACACATCAGATCTATGTAGGCTACTATGCTTGTTTGCAGTAGAATGAAGAGAGTTATTTTGGTTCGATCAAAGTATACTAAGGATGATGTTACACAGTACATTTATACAAAGATGAATGGTGAAGGCTCGTCAACCCAAGGGTTTTGATCCTTGGAAAGAATTGATTCTTTCCAAGAATAAGGAGCTATCCGTTGCTTCTCTTGAGATCTTTTCCTTCGGTAGACAATGGAATTAACAAGATTTCTCCTTGATTGTTGGACCTTCCAAACTTGACCACTGACCGGATCTTCTAGCCTTTATTATTCTCCCGTGATTTCGCCAATCACAGATCACTTCGAATCTTCTCTTCGTTATGGCTGATTTGATTTCCCAGATTCACGGAGCTAATCTTGATTTGCTGATGTAGATTTGTAGCTTTCCTTGTACACCGTGCGTTCTATAGGTGGCTTCCCTTGTGAGAGATTGCCTTCCTTGTTCGACACAGCCATTTCACTAGTTCTTCTTTACTTCTTTGAACTCCTGCACATGTATATTAATTGCATCATTAAAATATGATCTAACAATCTCCCCCTTTTTGATGATGGCAAAATAATACGTAGATGTAAGGAAGTAAACAACAGTTGACTTCCCTGTTTGTTACTAGCCGACTTGGCTCCCCCTCAATGTGTGTAGTCAACTGGACTTAGTCTCCCCCTCAATGTGTGCAGTCGACTTGTTCCTGTGCAATACATATAAAGTCTATGCATGTAGCATAATTGACTTAACCTGTTCAAAGAATAAAGAGTACCATCTATGCATGTAGCATAGTCGACTTGAACCTGCACATATTATAGACTTGAACCTGCACATATTATCATTACAGACCAAAGAGGTCTATACATAGTCAACTTGAACCTGCACAGGTTGTCATAATAGTCCAAAGAGATATACATTCTCCCCCTTTTTGACATCAGCAAAGGGGGATTAGTAAGCAAAAAAAACTATCCACACAGGCAAAAAAACATCCAAGGGCACAGCCCAAAACAAAGCCAAAACAAGTTTGAAACAAAAATTGTCTATAAAACACATCCACACTAGCGACGCAGGAAGTAAGTAAGAGTGTTGCAGATCGCCTCCTTCAACTGTTCAAAGCTGGTGTTTGCAGCAACGCTCATTCCATCTAGCTTGTCATGAACCTCCTTGAAGGCTTTAACCGCATTCTCCCTTACCCTTTGCACACCCACTCTGATTTTAGACACATCAGACCCAGTTTCCTTTGAAATAGCATGAATAGCACCCACAGTCGACTGAGTAGCAGACAGGAGAGTCTTGATGTCTAAGAGTTGGGAGTCAATGGAGCTTAGCTTCTCACTTAGGTCAGAACTAATAAGAGGTGGCGGAACAGCAGACGAAGGCTTGGAATCCAGAGGGGTCTATTTTGCTTCACTCTCACCCTTCTTAACCCAGGCACCCTTGACACTCACATACCCCATACTAGAGAAAGCTCTAGAATTGTAGGACTTGGAAACACAGACAAAAGGGTAGTCAGAAAGAGGGATTTGATGGGCTTCCAGAATGTGGGTACTGGCCATATCAAAAGGTAAACTGGTGGGATCTTCAGCACTCTCAATCATAAAATTTATGACCCAGGAGGACAGCTTGAGTTTGAGTTTGGTGATGAGACAATAGACAAAGAAAGTGTCCCTTTGAGAGAAGGTGGAGAAGGAACCAGTTCTGGGGAGAAGAGTGGTTGCAACAATGTGGGCGAGAACCCGAGTTTCAAAACTTACATCACTAGGCCCCAATTGATTTGGAAGGGTTTCAGAGGGATTTTCAGCAATGCACTGTTTGGCCTGGTCAAAGGAAATTTCAAAGTCCTCAGGCCAAACATTTTTAAAGAAAGTGGGGAAACCAGTGCAACGACAGAGAAAAATAGGATCGAACGGGGCACAGTCAGGAACAATGTGTTTACCAAGGACAAGAGTTTCAAGCTTATCAGGTTTACTAGAGCGAAGATTAGCATAAAACATACGGACTAAAGGCTCATACACTTTAGGCGGAGAAATAGAGAGAAATTTTTCCCACCCTTGATACACAAAGAGATCCTTTACCTTACAGTTGAGGGCCTCTATATCGTCAAGATCCACAATTCTTCCATGGGCGATGGGCTTATCCTTGAGAGAGAGAAAAGAATCCCTATTTGAGGTATCCCAGAAATTTAGGTCGGAATCAAGAGAAGCAGAGAAATCGAATTTTGATTTCTTTGGAGTGGAAGAGACAGGAAGATCCTCCATGGGACGCTTACCAGAGGCTTTTTCTCCTAAGAATTGAGAGTGTTCAGAGAACGCTCCTTGAGAAGAGGCGAAGCCCTCAGAATGATTACACCCTAGGTCTACTTGCTCAGGAGGCACTGAAGAGGGTTTTGCCTTAGAACGGGTGCTCTTTCTGGTGGAGGCGGAGGGGTTTTTGGAGGTTTTAGCCATGGGAGAAGAGAGGGTTTTCACAAACTGAAGAGAGAGGATGGAGATGAGAGTGACCCGAAAAGGCTTAACTTAAAGTAAGAAAGATTTGACGGTTGAGTACAAAAAGGAAAGAGTGTCAGATGAAACGATGTGATGATTGGCTTTCCATCTTCGACTGCGAACTGATCGAAAACAGAATAAAAAAGAGAGGGAAGGAATTGAAAGCGTAATTAATGCACTGAAAAGTAGTAATTATGACAAGTTTTTGAAAAAGAACAATTAGGTCCTAAGAGTTTTTTGAAAACCAAATTATCCCAAGTAATTTTCTTCCAACAAAGGTTTAGTAAAAATATCAGCTAATTGGGCAGAAGTGCCAACAAAAGCTAATTCTATGTCACCCTTAAGAACATGATCTCAAATAAAATGATGCTTAATGTCAATATGCTTTGCTCTAGAGTGATGCACAGGATTTTTGAAAGACAAATTGCACTTGAATTATCACAAAAGATTTGTATAGGTTTAAAAGAAAGTTCATAGTCACCTAATTGATGAGACATCCATAGGAGTTGTGCACAACATTGACCAATGGCAATATACTCAGCTTCAGTAGTGGACAAGGCGACTGATGCTTGCTTTTTACTGTTCCAGGATATTAATGCCTTACCTAGTAATTGACAAGTGCCACTCGTGCTTTTCTTGTCTTCCTTATCACCTGCTAAATCTGCATCTGAGAAACCATCTAATTTAAACGAGTTAGAGCGAGGATACCATAATCCATGAGATACTATGCCAATGAGATATCGAATAATTCTTTTTACAATAGTCAAATGTGACTCCTTGGGAGCCGACTGATACCTGGCACATTTACAAACGCTGAACATTATATCTGGTCGACTTGCGGTCAGATACAGTAGTGATCCAGTCATTCCTCTGTATTTGGTTTCATCAACTGGAGTACCATGTTCATCCTTATCCAAATTTGTAGCCGGACTCATAGGCGTGCCAATTGATTTTGCATTGCTCATACCAAATTTCTTGATCAGCTCCTTTGTATATTTACTCTGATAAATGAAGGTTCCTTCTTCGGTTTGTTGAATTTGAAGCCCAAGAAAAAATGTGAGTTCACCCATCATGCTCATTTCGAACTCGCTTTGAATGAGGTTTGCAAATTCCTTGCACATAAGAGAGTTAGCACTACCAAAGATAATGTCATCAACATAAATTTGAATGATAAGATTACCTTCTGTTGATCGTTTAATGAATAGAGTAGTATCAATTTTACCTCTAGTAAACCCATGATCAACAAGGAAAGTACTTAACCTGTCATACCAGGCACGTGGAGCCTGTTTCAGTCCATATAGGGCCTTAGTAAGCTTGTACACATGATATGGGAATTTTGAGTCTTCAAAACATGGAGGTTGTTTTACAAAAACTTCCTCTTCGATGAATCCATTCAGAAAAGCGCTTTTGACATCCATTTGAAACAACCTGAATCCTTTAAATGATGCGTAAGCTAGCAGGATTCGTATAGACTCCAGTCGAGCTACTGGGGCAAAGGTTTTCATCATAGTCGACTCCTTCTTGTTGTGAATAGCCTTGCGCAACTAATCTAGCCTTGTTCCTTATGACTTGTCCCCCTTCGTTCAATTTATTTCTAAATACCGATTTTGTTCCGATGACAGATACATTATCGGGTCTGGGCTTTAACTTCCAAACTTGATTCTTGCTGAATTGATCTAGTTCCTCTTGCATGGCTTTCACCCAGCTCGAATCCTTCAATGCTTCCTCTACCTTTTTGGGCTTTATTTGAGAGATCAGAGCAATATTTGTTTTCTTTTTGATAGCAGCCCTGGTTTTCATTCCTTCGTTTGGATCCCCTATAATATATTGCTGTGGATCTTCAGGTTCGCTCATCCATTCATTTAGTCGGACAGTGCTTGTAGTCGACTCCGTACGTTGTTCAGGAGAGTTATCGCTGATTTGTTCAGTCGACTCAATCACATCTGCGGGATTAGTTGACTCTTGTGATTTTTCTTTATCCTGAGCTTCTTGAGTTTGATCTTCGTCACCTGCATTAGTTCCTCTCTCGACCAAGGGATTATTTTCATCGAATATAACATGGACAGATTCTTCTACGCATAAAGTACGTTTATTAAAAACTCTAAATGATCTGCTATTTAATGAATAACCAAGAAAAATACCTTCGTCACTTCTTGGATCAAATTTTCCAATATTATCCTTACATTGTTATGAATGAAGCACTTACTTCCAAATGGATTAAAATAACTGATATTCGGACGTTTACCTTTTCAGAGTTCATAGGGAGTCTTTTTCAGAATAGGCCTTATGAGACATCGGTTGAGAATGTGACATGCAGTACTCACACCTTTAGCCCAAAAATGATTTGGAAGTGAATGTTCTAACAGCATGGTTCTTGCCATGTCCTGAAGAGTTCTGTTCTTTCTTTCCACAACTCCGTTTTGCTGTGATGAGCGTGGAGCGGAGAAATTGTGAGTGTAGCCTTGATTGTCACAGAAGTCTTCAAATGCTTTACTTTCAAACTCGCCTCCATGATCACTTTGGATTTTTGAGATCAGATAACCTTTTTCTCTTTCAATCCTTTTGCAAAAGACTTCAAAATTTCTTAAGGCTTCATCTTTATGAGACAGGAAAATCACCCAGGTGAAACGTGAAAAGTCATCAACAATAACAAAAGCATATTTCTTGCCTCCTATGCTAGCAGTTCTAGTAGGTTCAAATAAATCCATATGAAGTAACTGCAATGGTTTTGAAGTAGACACCATGTCTTTGTTTTTGAAAGAATTTCTAGTTTGCTTACCCATCTGACATGCATCACAACTATGAGTTCTAGAGAAATTCAGTTTGGTTAATCCAATAACTAAATCATGTTTGGATAATTTTTCAATCAAATGCATGCTGGCATGACCTAGTCTTCTGTGCCACAACAAGGGATCATCAGATATAGAAGTTAGGCAAATGTGACCATCTATATTTTCGAATCCATCAAGTATGTAAATATTTCCGTACCTTTTTCCAGGAAGAGTTATTTTACCTGATTCGTCTTTGATGGCACAACCTGTTCTCTTAAATTTTACCTCATATCCTGAGTCACAGAGTTGACTTATGCTGAGAAGATTGTAGTTTAGTCCATCAACAAGATATATTTCAGTAATGTCACAGTTGTTGTTAAAGGGAATAGTTCCAGTGCCAACTATTTTGCCTCTTGAATCATCTCCAAATTTGACGCTTCCTCCATCAATCTTTGTAACCTTCTTGAAAAGATTTTTGTCACCTGTCATGTGACTGGAACACGCACTATCTAGATACCATTTTCCTTTGCGGCTTACTCTGTGGTGTTCCTGCAATACAGATTTATCACTTTCTTTTAGGTACCCAAGCTTGCTTGGGTCCTGGTGAGTTAGTGTTACTGGGTTCAGAATTTTTAGGTTTCCAAACCCATCCAGACATAAGAAATTTACGAAAGTGACAACCAGAGTATTTATGCCCACTTTTATTACAGTAATGACATTTAGCCCCAGACCTGTTTTCAGGTCTTCCATAAGTGTTGGAACTAGCTATCTTGAGATTAGCTGATTCCGTTCTAGTTGACTTGTAAGTCGACTAGTCCGACCGACTGGTCGATTTAGTCCTTATTGGTTCTTTTCCAGTTGACTTGTAAGTCGTCTGGTTTGACCTAACAGAACTGTGACTGGTGGATTTGCGCAAGCTGTTAAGCTGCATTTGCAATTCCTAAAACTCTTCTTGAAGTACATCTTTTTCAATTTCACATACTTCATGTTTGAGTTTCCAGTCTTTGATTTCCATAGTGAGTCTCTTAAGCTCATTCATCATTTTTTGAGACTCTCTTAAGGTGAAATCAAGAATGTCCTGCAATTTATTACATCTTTCACAGTCATAAGATCTTACCTCGCTAGTTTCTCCTCTTGCCATAAAACAATTTTCATTGTCTGAATCATCTTCATCTATCCAGCTTCCTGAAGTTTTGTTGATCTCATTTTCTAGGATTGTCATGAAGCAGAGATTTGCTATTTCTTCATGGTCTGAGTCATCCTCATCGCTCCAGCTTCCAAATGATTTGTTCTTGTTGAATCCTCTAGAGATCTTCCTTTTCAGTTCTGGACACTCTGCTTGGATGTGTCCAAATTTTCCACATTCGTAGCATTTTCCATCGTTCTTATCTTGTTCGTTGTATTGCCTAGATCTCCTTGGTGGAAATCTTCCTTTCTTAGTATTTCTATATCTTCTCATCAGTCCATCCATGTTTCTAGACGTCAT